>NC_080378.1:57203493-57340006 GCF_014773155.1 Arachis stenosperma | reverse complement strand
CGCTTTTTTGGCATTGTTTTTAGGTAGTTTTTAGTAAGTTCAAGCTACTTTTAGGATGTTTTCATTAGTTTTATGTTAAATTCACATTTCGGACTTTACTATGAGTTTGTGTGTTTTTCTGTGATTTCAGATAAATTCTGACTGAAATTGAGGGATTTGAGCAAAACTCTGAAAAAGGCTGACAAAAGGACTGCTGATGCTGTTGGAATCTGACCTCCCTGCACTCGAAATGGATTTTCTGGAGCTACAGAACTTTAAATGGCGCGCTCTCAACGGCGTTGGAAAGTAGACATCCAGAGCTTTCCAGCAATATATAATAGTCCATACTTCATTCGGAATTTGACGACGTAACTTGGCGTTGAACGCCAAGTTCATGCTGCTGTCTAGAGTTAAACGCCAGAAAAACGTCATGATCCGGAGTTGAACGCCCAAAACACGTCATAACTCGGAGTTCAACTCCAAGAGAAGCCTCAGCTCGTGAATTGATCAAGCTCAGCCCAAGTATACACCAAGTGGGCCCCAAAAGTGGATTTATGCACCACTTACTTACTCATGTAAACCCTAGGAGCTAGTTTATTATAAATAGGATGATTTACTAATGTATTAGAAATCTTTGGTCTCAGTTTTGTTTTATTCTTCATCCTAAGAGGCTATTGATCACGTTCTAGGGGGCTGGCCATTCGGCCATGCCTGAACCTTTTACTTATGTATTTTCAACGGTGGAGTTTCTACACACCATAGATTAAGGGTGTGGAGCTCTGCTGTACCTCAAGTTTCAATACAATTACTATTACTTTCTATTTAATTCTCTTTTATTCTTATTCCAAGATATTCATTCGCACCCAAGAACATGATGAATGTGATGATAGATAACCCTCATTCTCATTCTCACTTATGAACGCACGTGATTGACAACACTTTCCGTTCTACATCAACAGAGCTTGAATGCGTAATCTCTTAGATTCCCCAACAGAATCTTCGTGGTATAAGTTAGATAGATGGCGGCATTCATGAGGATCCAGAAAGTCTAACCTTGTCTATGGTATTTCGAGTAGGATTCTGGATTGAATGACTGTGACGAGCTTCAAACTCCTGAAGGCTGGGCGTGATGACAAGCGCAAAAGAATCAAGGGATTCTATTCCAACCTGATTGAGAACCGACAGATGATTTAGCCATGCGAGTGACAGCCGCAGAGGACCATTTTCACTGAGAGGATGGGATGTAGCCATTGAACGTGATTGCCCTACATACAGCTTGCCATGGAAAGGAGTAAGAAGGATTGGATGAAAGCAATAAGAAAGTAGAGATTCAAGAGGAGCACAGCATCTTCATACACTTATCTGAAATTCCCACTATTAATTTACATAAGTATTTCTATCCCTTTATTTTCTTTTTATTATTAATTTTCGAAAACATAAATCAATATTTATCTGCCTAACTGAGATTTACAAGGTGACCATAGCTTGCTTCATACCAACAATCTCTGTGGGGTCGACCCTTACTCACGTAAGGTTTATTACTTGGACGACCCAGTACACTTGCTGGTTAGTTGAACGGAGTTGTGAATTCAACCAGTGCCATAATAAAAGACTTCAACTCAAAATAGTTAGAACATTGATCACAATTTCGTCCACCAAGTTTTTGGCGCCGTTGCCGGGGATTGTTCGAGTATAGACAACTGACGGTTCATCTTGTTGCTCAGATTAGGTAATTTTCTTTTCAAAAATCTTTTTCAAAATTTTTTTTTATTTTTCGTTTTTCTAATAATGTTTTTCGAAAAAAATTAAAGAAAATACAAAAAAATCATAAAATCATAAAAACCAAAAATATTTTGTGTTTCTTGTTTGAGTCTTGAGTCAATTTTTAAGTTTGGTGTCAATTGCATGCCTTAAAATTTTTTTCTTGCATTTTTCGAAAAATCCATGCATTCATAGTGTTCTTCATGATCTTCAAGTTGTTCTTGATAAGTCCTCTTGTTTGATCTTGATGATTTCTTGTTTTGTGTTGTTTGTTGTTTTTCATATGCATTTTTTTGTTTGTTAGAGTCCATGCATTAAAGATTTCTAAGTTTGGTGTCTTGCATGTTTTCTTTGCATAAAAAATTTTTCAAAAATATGTTCTTGATGTTCATCATGATCTTCAAAGTGTTCTTGGTGTTCATCTTGACATTCATAGTGTTCTTGCTTGCATCTTGTGTTTTGATCCAAAATTTTTATGTTTTGGGTCATGTTTGTGTTTTTCTCTCTCCTCATTAAAAATTCAAAAATCAAAAAAATATCTTTTCCTTATTTCCCTCCAAAATTTCGAAATTTTGGGATTGACTTGGTCAAAAATTTTCAAAATTAGTTGTTTCTTACAAGTCAAGTCAAAATTTCAATTTTAAAAATCTTATCTTTTTAAAATCTTTTTCAAAAATCATATCTTTTTCATTTTTTTTATTTTCGAAAATTTCAAAAACATTTTTCAAATTATTTTCAAAATCTTTTCCTTATCTTTACATCAAATTTTCGAAAATTAGCTAACAATTAATGTGATTGGTTCAAAAATTTGAAGTTTGTTACTTTCTTGTTAAGAAAGGTTCAATCTTTAAGTTCTAGAATCTTATCTTGTAGTTTCCTGTTAGTGAAGTAAATAATCTTAAAATTTTTGAATTAAATCTTTTTATCTATTATTTTATCTTTTTCAAAAATTTTATATTTTTCAAAATTTGATTTCAAAATATCTTATTTAACTTCTTATCTTCTTATCTTTTTAAATTTTGATTTCAATCTTTTTCAATCAACTAACTAACTTTTGTTTGTTTCTTATCTTTTTCAAAACCACCTAACTACTTTTCCCTCTTCAATTTTCGAAAATATCTCCCTCTCTTTTCAAAAAATTCTTTTTAATTAATTAATTATTTCAAATTTTAATTTCAATTACATTTATCTCTAATTTTCGAAAATCACTAACCCCTTTTCAAAAATTATTTTCAAAATATCCCTCCTCTTTTCTTCTTCTATTTAATTATGTAATTACTAACACTTCTCTTCACCCCTCTTCATCCAAAAATCCGAACCCTCTTCTTCATTCTTCTACCCCTTTCTTTTTCTACTAACATAAAGGAATCTCTATACTGTGACATAGAGGATTCCCCTTTCTTTTCTTGTTTTCTTCTCTTTCATATGAGCAGGAACAAGGATAAAGGCACTCTTGTTGAAATTGATCCAGAACCTGAAAGGACTCTGAAGAGAAAATTAAGAGAAGCTAAATTACAACAATCCAGAAACAACCTTTCAGAAATTTTCGAACAAGAGAAGGAGATGGCAGCCGAAAATAATAATAATAATGCAAGGAGAATGCTTGGTGACTTCACAAAACCAACGTCCAAGTTTGATGGAAGAAGCATCTCTGTTCCTGCCATTGGAGCCAATAACTTTGAGCTGAAACCTCAGCTAGTTGCATTAATGCAACAAAACTGCAAGTTTTATGGACTTCCATCTGAAGATCCTTATCAGTTTTTAACTGAGTTCTTGCAGATCTGTGAGACTGTAAAGACGAATGGAGTTGATCCTGAAGTCTACAGACTCATGCTTTTCCCTTTTGCTATAAGAGACAGAGCTAGAATATGGTTGGATTCACAACCCAAGGATAGCCTGGACTCATGGGATAAGCTGGTCACTGCCTTCTTGGATAAATTCTTTCCTCCTCAAAAGCTGAGCAAGCTGAGAGTGGATGTTCAAACCTTCAAACAAAAAGATGGTGAATCCCTCTATGAAGCTTGGGAAAGATACAAGCAGCTGACCAAAAGATGTCCATCTGACATGTTTTCAGAATGGACCATATTAGATATTCTATTATGGTCTCTCTGAATTTTTGAAAATGTCATTGGACCATTCTGCAGGTGGATCTATTCACCTGAAGAAAACGCCTGAAGAGGCTCAAGAACTCATTGACATGGTTGCAAACAACCAGTTCATGTACACTTCTGAGAGGAATTCCGTGAACAATGGGATACCTCAAAAGAAAGGAGTTCTTGAAATTGATACTCTGAATGCCATATTGGCTCAGAACAAAGTGTTGACTCAACAGGTCAACATGATCTCTCAAAATCTGAATGGATTGCAACATGCATCCAACAGTACTAGAGAGGCAGCTTCTGAAGAAGCTTATGATCCTGAGAACCCTGCCATGGCAGAGGTTAATTACATGGGTGAACCTTATGGAAACACCTATAACTCATCATGGAGAAATCATCCAAATTTCTCATGGAAGGATCAACAAAAACCTCAACAAGGTTTTAACAATGGTGGACGCAATAGGCTGGGCAATAGCAAGCCATATCCATCATCTTCTCAGCAACAGACAGAGAATTCTGAAGAAAACACTTCTAATTTAGCCAATGTAGTCTCTGATCTGTCAAAGGCCACTTTTAGTTTCATGAATGAAACAAGATCCTCTATTAGAAATTTGGAGGCACAAGTGGGCCAGCTGAGTAAGAAAGTCATTGAAACTCCTCCCAGTATTCTCCCAAGCAATACAGAAGAAAATCCAAAAGGAGAGTGCAAGGCCATTGACATAGTCAATATGGCCGAATGCACAAGGGAGGAGGAGGACGAAAATCCTAGTGAGGAAGACCTCCTGGGACGTCCCTCAAGCAAGAAGGAGTTTCCTATTAAGGATCCAAAGGAACCTGAGGCTCATATAGAGACCATAGAGATTCCATTGAACCTCCTTCTGCCATTCATGAGCTCTGAAGACTATTCATCCTCTGAAGAGGATGAAGATGTGACTGGAGAGCAAGTTGCTCAATATTTAGGAGCTATCATGAAGCTGAATGCCAAGTTATTTGGTAATGAGACTTGGGAAAGTGAACCTCCCTTGCTCATTAATGAACTGGATTCTTGGATTTAGAAAACTCTACCTCAAAAGAAACAAGATCCTGGCAAGTTCTTAATACCTTGCACCATAGGCACCATGAACTTTGCAAAAGCTCTGTGTGATCTGGGGTCAGGGATAAATCTTATGCCACTCTCTGTAATGGAGAAGTTGGGGATCATTGAGGTACAGCCTGCCTTGTTCTCATTGCAATTGGCAGACAAGTCATTGAGACAAGCTTATGGGTTAGTAGAGGACGTTCTAGTAAAGGTTGAAGGCCTTTACATCCCTACTGATTTCATAATCCTAGACACTAGGAAGGAAGATGATGAATGTATCATCCTTGGAAGACCTTTCCTAGCCACAGTAGAAGCTGTGATAGATGTCAACAGAGGAGAATTAGTCCTTCAATTGAATGGGGAATACCTTGTGTTTAAGGCACATGGCCATCCCTCTGTGACAAAAGAGAGTAAGCATGAAGAGCTTCTCTCAGTTCAGAGTCAAGAAGAGCCCCCACAGTCAAACTCTAAGTTTGGTGTTGGGAGGCCACAACCAAACTCTAAGTTTGGTGTTAAGACCCCATATCCAAACTCTAAGTTTGGTATTGGGACTACACTAAAATTGACCTGATCACCTTGTGGCTCCATGAGAGCCACTGTCAAGCTATTGACATTAAAGAAGCGCTTGTTGGGAGGCAACCCAATTTTATTTATCTAATTTTTATTTTATTTTATTGTTATTTTGTGTTTTATTAGGTACATGATCATGAGGAGTCACGAAAAAATCAAAAAAAAATTAAAAACAGAGTCAAAAACAGCAGAAAAAATTTTTTCACCCTGGAGGACGCACAGGCTGGCGTTCAACGCCAGTAAGATGCATCTGGCTGGCGTTCAACGCCAGAACAGAGCACCATTCTGGCGCTGAACGCCAGAAACAAGCAACATCCTGGCGTTGAACGCCAGGAATGTGCCTAGAGGAGAAAAGCTGGCGCTGAACGCCAGTAACAGGCATGAAACTGGCGTTCAACGCCAGAAACATGCTTTACATGGGCGTTGAACGCCCAGAACGTGCACCAATGGGCGTCTAAACGCCAGAATAGTGCACCAAGGCATTTTACATGCCTATTTGGTTCAAGGATGGAATTCCTTGACACCTCAGGATCTGTGGACCCCACAGGATCACCTCAGGATCTGTGAACCTCACAGGATCCCCACCTACCTCGCCCTCTCTCTCTCCATTCATGGTCATCCCTTCTATTTTTCATTCACCATCCACATTTATCCACTCTTCCCCAAACACCCCACCTACCTTTACAATTCAACTTCTCCTTCCCACCCAATCCCACCCATATAGCCGAATCCATCTCCCCTCACTCTCCTCCATTTTCTTCTTCTTCTTCTTCTTCTCTTCTTTCTTCTCTTGCTCGAGGGCGAGCAATATTTTAAGTTTGGTGTGGTAAAAGCATAGCTTTTTTGCTTTTCCATTACCATTAATGGCACCTAAAGCCAGAGAAACCTCAAAGGAAAGACAAAAAGCTTCCACCTCTGAGTCATGGGAGATGGAAAGACTAATATAAGCCGTCATAGCTCAGTGGTAGAACATGTGGCTGCAAATCAAGAGATTCCTGAGATACCTCAGGGAATAAGTTGTCCTCCACACAAATATTGGAAGCAACTAAGGGGAGGAACACCAAAATTACTAGGAATCATTCAAAAGAAGCAAGGAAGAGACATAGAGGAGCTCAAAGAGCACCATTGGTTCTTCAAGAAGGCGCCACCCTCACTCAGGTGGATTCATTCCTTGTTCTTATTTCTTTCTGCTTTTCGGTTTTTAATGCTGTGTTTATCTATGTTTTGTGTCTTTATTTCATGATCATTAGTATGTAACCATGCCTTAAAGCTATGAATAAAATTCATTAATCCTTCACCTCTCTTAAATGAAAAATGTTTTAATTCAAAAGAACAAGAAGTACATGAATTTCGAAATTTTCCTTGAATTTAATTTAATTATATTGATGTGGTGACAATACTTTTTGTTTTCTGAATGAATGCTTGAACAGTGCATATGTCTTTTGATCTTGTTGTTTATGAATGTTAAAATTGTTGGCTCTTGAAAGAATGATGAACAAAAAGAAATGTTATTGATGATCTGAAAAATCATGAAATTGATTCTTGAAGCAAGAAAAAGCAGTGAAAAAGAAAGCTTGTGAAAAAAAAAATTTAGCAAAAAAAAAAAAGAAGGAGCAGTAGAAAAAGCCAATAGCCCTTAAAACCAAAAGGCAAGGGTAAAAAGGATCCAAGGCTTTGAGCATCAATGGATAGGAGGGCCCAAGGAAATAAAATCCAGGCCTAAGCGGCTAAATCAAGCTGTCCCTAACCATGTGCTTGTGTCATGAAGGTCCAAGTGAAGAGCTTGAGACTGAGTGGTTAAAGTCGTGATCCAAAGCAAAAGAGTGTGCTTAAGAGCTCTGGACACCACTAACTGGAGACTCTAGCAAAGCTGAGTCACAATCTGAAAAGGTTCACCCAGTTATATGTCTGTGGCATTTATGTATCCGGTGGTAATACTGGAAAACAAAGTGCTTAGGGCCACGGCCAAGACTCATAAGTAGCTGTGTTCAAGAATCAACATGCTTAACTAGGAAAGTCAATAACACTATCCGAATTTCTAAGTTCCTAGAGAAGCCAATCATTCTGAACTTCAAAGGAAAAAGTGAGATGCCAAAACTGTTCAGAAGTAAAAAGCTACAAGTCCCGCTCATCTAATTATAATTAATATTCATTGATATTCTGGATTTATAGTATATTCTCTTCTTTTTATCCTATTTGATTTTCAGTTGCTTGGGGACAAGCAACAATTTAAGTTTGGTGTTGTGATGAGCGGATAATTTATACGCTTTTTGGCATTGTTTTTAGGTAGTTTTTAGTAAGTTCAAGCTACTTTTAGGGATGTTTTCATTAGTTTTTATGTTAAATTCACATTTCTGGACTTTACTATGAGTTTGTGTGTTTTTCTGTGATTTCAGGTAAATTCTGACTGAAATTGAGGGATTTGAGCAAAACTCTGAAAAAGGCTGACAAAAGGACTGCTGATGTTGTTGGAATCTGACCTCCCTGCACTCGAAATGGATTTTCTGGAGCTACAGAACTTCAAATGGCGCGTTCTCAACGGCGTTGGAAAGTAGACATCCAGAGCTTTCCAGCAATATATAATAGTCCATACTTCATTCGGAATTTGACGACGTAACTTGGCGTTGAACGCCAAGTTCATGCTGCTGTCTGGAGTTAAACGCCAGAAAAACGTCATGATCCGGAGTTGAACGCCCAAAACACGTCATAACTCGGAGTTCAACTCCAAGAGAAGCCTCAGCTCGTGAATTGATCAAGTTCAGCCCAAGCATACACCAAGTGGGCCCCGGAAGTGGATTTATGCACCAATTACTTACTCATGTAAACCCTAGGAGCTAGTTTATTATAAATAGGATGATTTACTAATGTATTAGAAATCTTTGGTCTCAGTTTTGTTTTATTCTTCATCCTAAGAGGCTATTGATCACGTTCTAGGGGGCTGGCCATTCGGCCATGCCTGAACCTTTTACTTATGTATTTTCAACGGTGGAGTTTCTACACACCATAGATTAAGGGTGTGGAGCTCTGCTGTACCTCAAGTTTCAATACAATTACTATTACTTTCTATTTAATTCTCTTTTATTGTTATTCCAAGATATTCATTCGCACCCAAGAACATGATGAATGTGATGATTAGATAACCCTCATTCTCATTCTCACTTATGAACGCACGTGATTGACAACCACTTCCGTTCTACATGCAACAGAGCTTGAATGCGTATCTCTTAGATTCCCCAACAGAATCTTCGTGGTATAAGTTAGATAGATGGCGGCATTCATGAGGATCCAGAAAGTCTAAACCTTGTCTATGGTATTTCGAGTAGGATTCTGGGATTGAATGACTGTGACGAGCTTCAAACTCCTGAAGGCTGGGCGTGATGACAAGCGTAAAAGAATCAAGGGATTCTATTCCAACCTGATTGAGAACCGACAGATGATTAGCCATGCGAGTGACAGCCGCAGAGGACCATTTTCACTGAGAGGATGGGATGTAGCCATTGACAATGGTGATGCCCTACATACAGCTTGCCATGGAAAGGAGTAAGAAGGATTGGATGAAAGCAATAAGAAAGTAGAGATTCAAGAGGAGCACAGCATCTTCATACACTTATCTGAAATTCCCACTATTAATTTACATAAGTATTTCTATCCCTTTTATTTTCTTTTTATTATTAATTTTCGAAAACATAAATCAATATTTAATCTGCCTAACTGAGATTTACAAGGTGACCATAGCTTGCTTCATACCAACAATCTCTGTGGGATCGACCCTTACTCACGTAAGGTTTATTACTTGGACGACCCAGTACACTTGCTGGTTAGTTGAACGGAGTTGTGAATTCAACCAGTGCCATAATAAAAGACTTCAACTCAAAATAGTTAGAACATTGATCACAATTTCGTCCACCAACATCCAGGGCTTTCCAGCAATATATAATAGTCCATACTTCATTCGGAAATTGACGACGTAACTTGGCGTTGAACGCCAAGTACATGCTGCTGTCTGGAGTTAAACGCCAGAAAAACATCATGATCCGGAGTTAAACGCCCAAAACACGTCATAACTCGGAGTTCAACTCCAAGAGAAGCCTCAGCTCGTGGATTGATTAAGCTCAGCCCAAGCATACACCAAGTGGGCCCCGGAAGTGGATTTATGCATCAATTACTTACTCATGTAAACCCTAGGAGCTAGTTTATTATAAATAGAACATTTAACTATTGTATTAGATGTCTTTTGACCACGTTTCATCTTTGGTCTCAGTTTTATTTTATTCTTCATCCTAAGAGGCTATTGATCACGTTTTGGGGGCTGGCCATTCGACCATGTCTGAACCTCTTACTTATGTATTTTCAACGGTGGAGTTTCTGCAAACCATAGATTAAGGGTGTGGAGCTCTGCTGTACCTCAAGTATTAATGCAATTCTATTTTATTCCATTCAATTCTCTCTTATTCTTATTCCAAGATATTCATTCGCACCCAAGAACATGATGAATGTGATGATTATGTGACGCTCATCATCATTCTCACCTATGAACGCGCGTGATTGACAACCACTTCCGTTTTACATGCAATAGAGCTTGAATGTGTATCTCTTAGATTCCCCAACAGAATCTTCGTGGTATAAGCTAGATAGATGGTGGCATTTATGAGGATCTGGAAAGTCTCACCTTGTCTGTGGTATTCCGAGTAGGATCCTGGGAATCCGGAAAGTCTAACCTTGTCTGTGGTATTCCGAGTAGGATTCCGGTAATGAATGACTGTGACGTGCTTCAGACTCGCAAGTGCTGGGCGTTAGTGACAGACGTAAAAGAATCAAAGGATTCTATTCCAGTAGGAGCGGGAACCAACCAGTGATTAGCCGTGCTGTGACAGAGTGCGTGAGCGTAGTTTTCACTGCAAGGATGGGATGTAGCCTTCAGCCAGTGTGATGCCTCCAGACGATTAGCCATGCGAGTGACAGCCGCAGAGGACCATTTTCCCGAGAGGATACAAAGTAGCCATCGTCGAACGGTGAACCCCTATACACAGCTTGCTATGGAAAGGAGTAAGAAAGATTGAGTTGAAGCAATAGGAAAGTAGGCGTTCTTGAGCCATACAGTATCTCCATTCGCTTATCTGAAATTCCCACCAATGAATCTGCATAAGTATTCTATCCCTTTTATTATTTCTATTTTCCTATTTCTATTTTTGAAACCATAAACCAATTTAATCTGCCTAACTGAGATTTACAAGGTAACCATAGCTTGCTTCATACCAACAATCTCTGTGGGATCGACCCTTACTCGCGTAAGGTTTATTACTTGGACGACCCAGTACACTTGCTGGTTAGTTGAACGGAGTTGTTAATTCAACTGGTGCCATAATAATGATTTCATACAAGTACAAGGAATATGGATTACAATTTCGTCCACCAACAGCTTGATTTAGCCGCTTAGGCCTGGACTTTATTTCCTTGGGCCCTCCTGTCCATTGATGCTCAAAGACTTGGATCCTTTTTACCCTTGCCTTTTGGTTTTAAGGGCTATTGGCTTTTTCTGCTTGCTTTTTCTTTTTTTCTTTCTGTATTTTTTTCGCCACTTTTTTTTCGCAAGCTTTTGCTATTCATTGCTTTTTCTTGCTTCAAGAATCAAATTTATGATTTTTCGGATTATCAGTAACATTTCTCTTTGTCCATCATTCTTTCAAGAGCCAACAATTTTAACATTCATAAACAACAAGATCAAAATTATGCACTGTTTAAGCATTCATTCAAAAAACAAAAAGTGTTGTCACCACATCAATATAATTAAACTAAATTCAAGGATAAATTCGAAACTCGTGTACTTCTTGTTCTTTTGAATTAGGAGCATTTTTCATTTAAGAGAGGTGAAGGATTCATGGAATTATTCATAGCCTTAAGACATAGTTACTACATACTAAGGATCATGAAGTAGAGACACAAAACATAAACAAACATATAGCATAAAAATCGAAAAACAGAGAAATAAGAACAAGGAATGAGTCCACCTTAGTGATGGTGGCACTTTCTTCTTGAAGAACCAATGATGTCCTTGAGCTCTTATATGTCTCTTCCTTGCCTTTGTTGCTCCTCCTTCATTGCTCTTTGATCTTCTCTAATTTCATGGAGAATGATGGAGTGCTCTTGATGTTCCACCCTTAATTTATCCATATTGTAACTCAAATCTTCTAGAGAAGTGTTGAGTTATTCCCAATAATTGTTGGGAGGAAAGTGCATCCCTTGAGGCATTTTCGAGATTTCTTGGTGATGAGCTTCCTCATGCGTCTCTTGGGATCCATGAGTGGGCTCTCTTGTTTGCTCCATCCTCTTCTTAGTGATGGGCTTATCCTCCTCAATGGGGATGTCTCCTTCTATGATAACTCCAGCTGAGTAACATAGATGGCAAATAAGATGAGGAAAAGCTAGCCTTGCCATGGTGGAGGACTTTTTGGCTATTTTGTAGAATTCAAGGGAGATGACTTCATGAACTTCTACTTCCTCTCCATTCATGATGCTATGAATCATGATGGCCTGATCCACAGTAACTTCCGATCGGTTGCTAGTGGGGATGATAGAGCGTTGGATGAACTCCAACCATCCTCTAGCCACAGGCTTGAGGTCCAGTCTTCTTAATTGAACCGACTTGCCTTTGGAGTCTCTTTTCCATTGAGCTCCTTCCACACATATATCCATAAGGACTTGGTCCAACCTTTGATCAAAGTTGACCCTTCTAGTATATGGGCGTGCATCTCCTTGCATCATGGGCAAGTTGAACTCCAACCTTACATTTTTCGGACTGAAATATAAGTATTTACCCCGAACCATTGTAAGACAATTCTTCGGATTTGGGTCCACACTTTGATCATAGTTCCTAGTGATCCATGCATTGGCATAGAACTCTTGAACCATTAAGATTCTGACTTGTTGAATGGGGTTGGTCAGAACTTCCCAACCTCTTCTTTGGATCTCATGTCGGATCTCTGGATACTCATTTTTCTTGAGCTTGAAAGGGACCTCAGGGATCATCTTTTTCTTGGCCACAACATCATAGAAGTGGTCTTGATGGACTTTTGAGATGAATCTTTCCATCTTTCAGGACTCGGAGGTGGAAGCTTTTATCTTCCCTTTCCCTTTTTTAGAGGTTTCTCCGGCCTTAGGTGCCATTAATGGTTATGGAAAAACAAAAAAGCTATGCTTTTACCACACCAAACTTAGAATATTTCTCGCCCTCGAGCAAGAGAAGAAAGAATAGATGAAGAAGAAGAAGATATGGAGGAGAGGGAGAGAGGGTAATGTTTCGGCCAAGGAGGAGAAGAGAGGGTTGTTTTGTGTGAAAAGGAAGAAGAATGGAGGGGTTTATATAGTGGAGGGAGAGGGGTTAAGGTTCGGCCATATTGCGTGGGTTGGGTGGGAAAAAAAGGGATTTTAAATTTTGAAGATAGGTGGGGTTTATGGGGAAGAGTGGATGGATGTGAGTGGTGAAGAGGTGATGGGGAAGAGAGATTGAGGTGATTGGTGAAGGGTTTTGGGGAAGAGTGTTCATTGGATTGTGTGAAGAGGAGGGAAGGTGAGTTAAGGTAGGTGGGGATCCTGTGGGGTCCACAGATCCTGAGGTGTCAAGGATTATCATCCCTGCACCAATGAGTTGTGTAAAACGCCCTCTGCATGCAATCCTGGCGTTCAACGCCAGATTGATGCTTGTTTCTGGCGTTGAACGCCAGCTTCATGCTTGTTTTGGGCGTTCAACGCCCATTTGCAGCATGTTTCTGGCGTTGAACGCCAGTTCCATGCTTGTTTCTGGCGTTCAGCGCCAGCTTTCCTCAGGGTGTATTCCGGGCATTTAAACGCCAGGATGTTGCTTATTTCTGGCGTTCAACGCTAGATCCATGCTCTGTTCTGGCGTTGAACGCCAGCCAGATGCTCCTTACTGGCGTTTAAACGCCAGTAAGCCCTTCCTCCAGGGTGTACTTTTTCTTTTGCTATTTTTGATTCTGTTTTTAATTTTAGTATTTATTTTGTGACTCCATATGATCATGAACCTAATAAAACATAAAAGAACAATAAAAGAAAAATAAAATTAGATAAATAAAAATTAGGTTGCCTCCTAATAAGTGCTTCTTTAATGTCAATAGCTTGACAGTGGGCTCTCATGGAGCCTCACAGGTGATCAGGACAATGTTGTAGAGTCCCAACACCAAACTTATACTTTGAATGTGGGGATTCAACACCAAACTTAGAGTTTGGCTGTGGCCTCCCAACACCAAACTTAGAGTTTGATTGTGGGGGCTCTGTTTGACTCTGTACTGAGAAAAGCTTTTCATGCTTCATTTCCATTGTTACAGAAGAACACCCTTGGGTCTTAAACACAAGGTAGTCCCCATTCAAGTGAAGGACTAATTCTCCTCTGTTAACATCTATCACAGCTCCTGTTGTGGCTAGGAAAGGTCTTCCAAGGATGATGCATTCATCCTCCTCCTTCCTAGTGTCTAAGATTATGAAATCAACAGGGATGTAAAGGCCTTCAACCTTTACTAACACGTCCTCTACTAATCCATAAGCCTGTCTTACTGACTTATCTGCCATTTGTAATGAGAATATGGCAGGCTGTACCTCAATGATCCCCAGCTTCTCCATTACAGAGAGTGGCATAAGATTTATACCTGACCCTAGGTCATACAGAGCCTTCTCAAAGGTCATGGTGCCTATGGTACAGGGTATTAAGAATTTTCCGGGATCTTGTCTCTTTTGAGGTAAAGTTTGCTAAACCCATGTATCTAGTTCACTAATGAGCAAGGGAGGTTCACCTTCCCAAGTCTCATTACCAAACAATTTGGCATTCAGCTTCATGATGGCTCCTAGATATTGAGCAACTTGCTCTCCAGTTACATTTTCATCCTCTTCAGAGGAAGGATAGTCTTCAGAGCTCATGAATGGCAGAAGGAGGTTTAATGGAATCTTTATGGTCTCTATATGAGCCTCAGATTCCTTTAGTTCCTCAATAGGGGACTCCTTCTTGCTTCAGAGACATCCCATGAGGTCTTCCTCATTGGGATTCACGTCCTCTCCTTCCTCTCTAGGTTTGGCTATGTTGATTATGTCAATGGCCTTGCACTCTCTTTTTGGATTCTCTTCAGTGTTGCTTGGGAGAGTACTAGGAGGAGTTTCAGTGACTTTCTTACTCAGCTGGCCCACTTGTGCCTCCAAATTTCTGATGGAGGACCTTGTTTCACTCATGAAACTTAAAGTGGCCTTAGACAGATCAGAGACTAACTTTGCTAAATTAGAAGTGCTCTGCTCAGAATTCTCTGTCTGTTGCTGAGAAGATGATGGATAAGGCTTGCTATTGCTGAGCCTATTTCTTCCACCATTATTAAAACCTTGTTGAGGCTTTTGTTGATCCTTCCATGAGAAATTTGGATAATTTCTCCATGATGAATTATAGGTGTTTCCATAAGGTTCACCCATGTAATTTACCTCTGCTATTGCAAGGTTCTCAGGATCATAAGCTTCTTCTTCAGAAGATGCCTCTTTAGTACTGTTGGATGCATTTTGCCATCCATTCAGACTTTGAAAAATCATGTTGACTTGCTGAGTCAACATTTTGTTCTGAGCCAATATGGAATTCAGAGCATCAATTTCAAGAACTCCCTTCCTTTGAGGCGTCCCATTACTCACGGAATTCCTCTCAGAAGTATACATGAATTGGTTATTTGCAACCATGTCAATGAGTTCTTGAGCTTCTGCAGGCATTTTCTTTAGGTGAATGGATCCACCTGCAGAATGGTCCAGTGATATCTTAGAAAATTCAGATTGGCCATAATAGAATATATCCAAAATGGTCCATTCAAAAAGCATGTCAGAAGGACACCTTTTGGTCGTCTGCTTGTATCTTTCCCAAGCTTCATAGAGGGATTCACCATCTTTTTGTTTGAAGGTCTGAACATCCACTCTAAGCTTGCTCAGCTTTTGAGGAGGAAAGAACTTAGCCAAGAAGGCCGCGACCAGCTTATCCCATGAGTCCAGGCTATCTTTAGGTTGTGAATCCAACCATATTCTAGCTCTGTCTCTTACAGCAAAGGGGAAAAGCATGAGCCTGTAGACTTCAGGATCTACTCCATTAGTCTTAACAGTCTCACAGATCTACAAGAACTCAGTTAAAAACTGGTAGGGATCTTCTAATGGAAGTCCATGGAACTTGCAGTTCTGTTGTAGTAGAGCAACTAGTTGAGGTTTCAGCTCAAAGTTATTTGCTCCAATAGCAGGGATTGAGATGCTTCTTCCATCAAACTTGGAAGTAGGTGTAGTATAATCACCAAGCATCCTCCTTGCATTATTATTTTTGGCTGCCATCTCCTCTTCCTTTTCGAAAATTTTTGTAAGGTTGTCTCTGAATTGTTGTAATTTAGCTTCTCTTAATTTCCTCTTCAGAGTCCTTTCAGGTTCAGGATCTGCCTCAACAAGAATATTCTTGTCCTTGCTCCTGCTCATATGAAAAAAAAGGGAAAAGAAAATAATAATAGGGATCCTCTCTACCACAGTAGATAGATTCCTTTATGTTAGTAGTAGAAGAAATGAATAGAAGAAGAAAAAAGTAAGAATCCAAATACAAGGGTGAAGATAGGTTCAGATTCTTGAGATGAAGAGAAGTGTTAGTAAATAAATAAATAAATAGAAGAAGATGAGAGGGAGAGAATTCGAAAATTAATTTTAAAAAAGGGTTAGTGATTTTCAAAAATTAAAGGAAGAATTAAAATTAAAATTAAAATTTAAAACAATTAGTTAATTAAAAGAATTTTGAAAAGGAGGGAGGTAATTTCGAAAATTAGAGAGCTAAAATTAGTTAGGTAGTTTTGAAAAAGATAAAAAACAAACAAAAAGTCAATGAGTTAGTTGAAAAAGATTTGAAATATAATTTTGAAAAGAAAAGAAGTTAGAAAAGATATTTTAAAGTCAAATTTTTGAAAAAGATAAAATTTTGTAAAAGATATGATAGAAAAGATATTTTGAAAAACAATTGGTTTTTTAAAATTAAAATTTGATTACTTGACTAACAAGAAACTAAAAGATATGATTCTAGAATTTAAAGATTGAACCTTTCTTAACAAGAAAGTAACATACTTCAAATTTTTGAATCAATCACATTAATTGTTAGTAAAGTTTTCGAAATTTTGAAATAAAGATAAGAAAAAGATTTTGAAAATATATTTTTAAATATTTTTTAAAATTAATAAGAAAATGAAAAAGATTTGATTTTTGAAAAAGATTTTGAAAAGATAAGATTTTTAAATTTGAAAATTTTGACTTGACTTATAAGAAATAGCTAAGTTTTAAAAAATTTTGACTAAGTCAACTCAAATTTTCGAAATTTTGAGAAAAATAAGGAAAAGATATTTTTTTGATTTTTTGAATTTTTAATGATGAGAGAGAAAAACATAAAAAAATGACTCACAACATGAAAATTATGAATCAAAACCAATGATGCATGCAAGAACACTATGAATGTCAAGATAAATACCAAGAACACTTTGAATGTCAAGATGAACATCAAGACTAATTTTTGAAAAATTTTCAAGAAAAGAAAAACATGCAAGACACTAAACTTAGAAATTTTAAATATTTAGACTCTAAGAATTCAAGAATTCATATGAAAAACAAGAAAGGATACACAACAAGAAAATATCAAGATCAAACAAGAAGACTTATCAAGAACAACTTGAAGATCATGAAGAACACCATGCATGAATTTTCGAAAAATGCAACACATTTAAAACATGCAATTGACACCAAACTAAAAAATTGACTCAATACTCAAATAAGAAACACAAAATATTTTTTTGATTTTATGATTTTCTAAATTTTTTTTGGATTTTTCAAAAATTAATCTTTGGAAAAATGAGAATAAAGAAAAAAAAAATTTTGAGAGATTTTTTTTGAAAAATTTTTGAAAAGAAAATTACCTAATCTGAGCAACAAGATGAACCGTCAGTTGCCCGAACTCGAACAATCCCCGACAACGGCGCCAAAAACTTGGTGCACAAAATTGTGATCTCTAATAATGGCATTCAACTTGGAATGCGCGTTTATAACTCAGCACTTTCTTCACAACTCCGCACAACTAACCAGCAAGTGCACTGGGTCGTCCAAGTAATAAACCTTACCTGAGTAAGGGTCGATCCTACAGAGATTGTTGGCATGAAGCAAGCTATGGTCATCTTGTAGATCTCAGTTAGGCTGATTCAAATGGTTATATTGGTTTCCAAAAATAGTAATAAACAAAACATAAAATAAAGATAAAGATACTTATGTAGATCATTGGTGGGAATTTCAGATAGGCGTATGAAGATGCTGTGCTCCTTCTGAATCTCTGCTTTCCTATTGCCTTCATCCAATCCTTCTTATCCCTTTCCATGGCAAGCTGTATGTTGGGTGATGAGCGGATAATTTATACGCTTTTTGGCATTGTTTTTAGTATGTTTTTAGTATCTTTTAGTTAGTTTTTAGTATATTTTTATTAGTTTTTAATTAAAATTCACTTTTCTGGACTTTACTATGAGTTTGTGTGTTTTTCTGTGATTTCAGGTATTTTCTGACTGAAATTGAGGGTCCTGAGCAAAAATCTGATCCAGAGACTGAAAAGGACTGCAGATGCTGTTGGATTCTGACCTCCCTGCACTCGAAGTGGATTTTCTGGATCTACAGAAGCCCAATTGGCGCGCTCTCAACGGCATTGGAAAATAGACATCCTGGGCTTTCCAGCAATATATAATAGTCCATACTTTGCCCAAGATTTGATGGCCCAAACCGGCGCTCAAAGTCACCTACAGAAATTCCAGCGTTAAACGCCGGAACTGGCATAAAATTTGGAGTTAAACGCCCAAACTGGCATGGAAGCTGGCGTTTAACTCCAGAAAAGGTCTCTACACAAAATTCCTTCATTGCTCAGCCCAAGCACACACCAAGTGGGCCCGGAAGTGGATTTTTCTGTCATTTTCTTATTTCTGTAAACCTTAGGTTACTAGTTTTACTATTAATAGGATCTTTTGACATTGTATCCGCACCTTATGACCTCATAACATTTTATACGTTTCTTGTGTACTTCCACAGCATGAGTCTCTAAACCCCATGGTTGGGGGTGAGGAGCTCTGCTGTGTCTTGATGGATTAATGCAATTACTACTATTTCTTATTCAATCATGCTTGCTTCCATTCTAAGATATCACTTGCTCTTAACCCGGATGAATGTGATGATCCGTGACACTCATCATATTCTCAACTATGAACGTGTGACTGACAACCACCTCCGTTCTATCTTAGATTAAGTAGATATCTCTTGGGTTCTTTAATCGGAATCTTCGTGGTATAAGCTAGAACTGATGGCGGCATTCAAGAGAATCCGGAAGGTCTAAACCTTGTCTGTGGTATTCTGAGTAGGATTCAATGACTGGATGACTGTGACGTGCTTCAAACTCCTGAGGGTGGGGCGTTAGTGACAGACGCAAAAGAATCACTGGATTCTATTCCGGCCTGATTGAGAACCGACAGATGATTAGCTTATGCTGTGACAGAGCATCAGGGACGTATTTTCACTGAGAGGATGGGAGGTAGCCATTGACAACGGTGAAACCCTACACACAGCTTGCCATGGAAGGAGACTTGCGTGTATGAAGAAGAAGATAGTAGGAAAGCAGAGATTCAGAGGATGGAGCATCTCCAAAGCCTCAGCCTATTCTCCATTACTGCAAAACAAGTACCTTTTTCATGTTCTTTTACTTTTTACAATCAATCCTGATAATTTCTGATATCCTGACTAAGATTTACAAGATAACCATAGCTTGCTTCAAGCCGACAATCTCCGTGGGATCGACCCTTGCTCACGCAAGGTATTACTTGGACGACCCAGTGCACTTGCTGGTTAGTTGTGCGGAGTTGCAAAAGTGTTATTGCAATTTCGTGCACCATTGGGCATCACCGTTGTCAATGGCTACATCCCATCCTCTCAGTGAAAATGGTCCAAATGCTCTGTCATAGCACGGCTAATAATCTGTCGGTTATCGATCATGTCGGAATAGAATCCATTGATTCTTTTGCGTTTGTCATCACGCCCAACAATCGCGAGTTTGAAGCTCGTCACAGTCATTCAATCCCTGAATCCTACTCGGAATACCACAGCCAAGGTTTAGACTTTTCGGATTCTTATGAATGCCGCCATCAATTCTAGCTTATACCACGAAGATTCTGATTAAGGAATCCAAGAGATATGTGCTCGGTCTAAGGTAGAACGAAAGTGGTTGTCAGTCACATTCATCATGGTTAAGTACAACGAATATCTTAGAACAGGAATAAACTAAATTGAATAGAAAATAGTAGTAATTGCATTGAAACTCGAGGTACAGCAGAGCTCCACACCCTTAATCTATGGTGTGTAGAAACTCCACCGTTGAAAATAAATAAGTGATAGTGGTCCAGGTATGGGCGAATGGCCAGCCCCCATGAACATGATCAAAGGATCCTCAGGTAATCCAAAAATAATCCAAAGATGTCTAATACAATAGTAAAATATCCTATTTATACTAGACTAACTACTAGGGTTTATAGAAGTAAGTAATTGATGCAAAAATCCACTTCCGGGGCCCACTTGGTGTATGCTTGGGCTGAGCTTGAGCTTTACACGTGCAGAGGCTTCTCTTGGAGTTGAACGCCACGTTGTAACGTATTTTTGGCATTCAACTCTGATTCGTGATGTGTTTCTGGCGTTTGACTCCAGAATGCAGCATGGAACTGGCGTTGAGCGCCAGTTTACGTCATCTAATCTCGAAAGCTCTGGATGTCTACTTTCCAACGCCATTGAGTGCGCGTCATTTGGAGTTCTGTAGCTCCAAAAAATCCATTTCGAGTGCAGGGAGGTCAGAATCCAACAGCATCAGCAGTCCTTTGACAGCCTTTTATCAGAGTTTTGCTCAGGTCCCTCAATTTCAGCCAGAAAATACCTAAAATCACAGAAAAACACACAAACTCATAGTAAAGTCCAGAAATGTGAATTTAGCATAAAAACTAATGAAAACATCCCTAAAAGTAGCTAGATCCTACTAAAAATTACCTAAAAACAATGCCAAAAAGCATATAAATTATCCGCTCATCAATGTGCATTACATATTTCATCATCAATGACTTGGATTGCATTTCATGAATGCGAGTGTGCTTGTCTCTTAAAATTTTTGAAATTATCTTAGTTAAGATAAAAAATTGTTATGCCACTGACTTTTACTACTTTTTTTCTAACTTTTGATTTAACTAACTTTCTAACTTTTCATTTTAATTTTCTTCCTTTTTCGAATTAAGTTTTTTTAAATTATTTTGAGGCATAGCAATTTTTTTGTTTCTTAACGGACAAGCATTCTAGATCTTAATGTATTGAATTTCTTAGAATGTGATTCCTAATTGATTTTGAATTCTGTTTTCCTTCAATTCCAAGAAATTACATTTTATACACTCACTTCATGATTCAGCTTTAACCCCTCTGTTTTCTATCTTTTGTCTGTTTGATTGTATACTATTTGCCTTTCCATTCCTCTGCTTTTAATTGATATTTCGTATCATGTGGATTCTATTTTTCAGGATGTTTGACAGAGAAAAAGGCAAAGCTAAGGCCACCTCTAGTAACAAGAAGAGATAACAACCATCTGCTGAGTCAGCGAATGTAGCTCTATTTGAGTGGCGGCTTAATGACAAGGAGAAGGCTGACCAAGCTATGCCTTCCTCCAACTCAGTTAAGTTCGCCAATCGGTAATGTGAGCTCAGATTTTTGCAGTTTCTGCAGTGGAAACTCATTATGGAGAAGAAATTAGTTGTACCCACCGATATTACGCAGTTTACTGAGCGTCAAATTGAGGAACGCGATTGGGTATTTTTGGATAGAGAATTGGTGCGAGTGAACGAATCTTGGGTCCGAGAGTTTTACCGTAATTATTACCGGGCGGCCCTTGATGCAGTTCACCTCAGAGACAGACAGATTCTAGTGATAGAGGAAGCTATTGAGGAGATCCTTCATTTTCGGCCGAAGATCAGTGATAAAGATAACTTTGATAAGGTCGAGGAAGTGATGCATTGTATGACTTTTGATTGGGACGCAGTGCGCCAGGTTGTTGCTATTAGTCCTAATGTCCTTTTCGAGTATGGTCATTCTAAACTCAATCCCAAAGGCATCAAGTTTGAGTATCTAACGTAGGAGGCTAAAGTGTCGCAGCAGATCCTGAGTACTTATATCATGCCTAGCACTCATGCGACTGAGGTTCCGGCTGACATGATTGCATTGATATGGTGCATCTTGGAGGGGTAGGAACTCTACCTTTCGAGACTCATCCGGAGGTATATGGATTGGGCCCACTTTAGAGGCAGCCTGCGATTTACATGTTTGATTACAGAGTTAGCTCACCAGGCTAAGGTACCCTAGGAGCAAGGAATAGAGACACCGGTAGTTCACCTAGGACCCTTGAGGAAACTAGTTCAGTGATTGTCCAGTAGCCCGATGTTGAGACCAAGATGCCCTAGCTACAGCTACTGAGCCGACTACTTCTTCAGCTGTAGCAAGACTTTCAGCAGCACCATCAGCACCTTTTAGACCAGCACCATCATCCACATCTCAGCCAGTCTACCTTCTAATGCAGCACCTCTTTGAGCATCTAGATCAATGACGTTATGAGCAGATGGAACGTCGCAACAAGAGACATTATGCATTGATGAGCGGATATTTTATACGCTTTTAGGGCGGTTTTCACATAGTTCTTAGTAGGATCTAGCTACTTTTTAGTACATTTTTTTTAGTTTTTATGCAAAAATCACATTTCTAGACTTTACTATGAGTTTGTGTGTTTTTCTGTGATATTTTCTGGCTGAAATTGAGGGACCTAAGCAAAAATCTGATTTAGAGGTTGAAAAATGACTGCAGATGTTGTTGGATTCTGACCTCCCTGCACTCAAAATGGAATTTTTGGAGCTACTAGAGTCCAAATGGTGCGCTCTTAATTGCGTTGAAAAGTAGACATCCAGGGCTTTCCAGCAATATATAATAGTCCATACTTTGCTCAAGTTTAGATGACGCAAACTGGCATTCAACGCCAGCTTTCTGCCCTATTCTGGCGTTAAACACCAGAAACAAGTTACAAACCAGAGTTAAACGCCAAAAATAGGTTACAAACTGGTGTTTAACTCCAAGAATAGCCTATGCATGTGAAAGCTTCAATGCTCAGCCCCAACACACACCAAGTGGGCCCCAGAAGTAGATTTCTGCACTATCTATCTTAGTTTACTCATTTTCTGTAAACCTAGGTTACTAGTTGAGTATAAAAACTACTTTTAGAGATTTATTTTATACCTCATGACATTTCACATCTGAATTTGTATCTTTGATGGCATGAGTTTCTAAACCCCATGGTTGGGGGTGAGGAGCTCTGTTGTGTCTCGATGAATTAATGCAATTATTTCTGTTTTCTATTCAATCAGGCTTGTTTCTATTCTAAGATATTCATTCGCACTTCAACATGATGAATGTGATGATCCGTGACACTCATCACCATTCTCAACCTATGAACACGTGTCTGACAACCACTTCCATTCTACCTTAGATTGAATGTATATCTCTTGGGTTCCTGGCTCACGAGTTTGACTGCCTCTCCTGACAACAGAGCATTCAAATCCATGAGATCAGAGTCTTCGTGGTATAAGCTAGAATCAATTGGCAGCATTTCTGAGATCCGAAAAGTCTAAACCTTGTTTGTGTTATTCCGAGTAGGATCCGGGAAGGGATGACTGTGACGAGCTTCAAACTCATGAATGATGGGCGTGGTGGGAGACGCAAAAAGATCAATGGATATTCCATCATTAGTGAGAACCAACAGATGATTAGCCATGTACATGGACCCTTTTCACTGAGAGGACAGCTGGTAGCCATTGACAACGGTGATCCACCAACATACAGCTTGCCATGGAAGGAGACCAGTGTGCGTGAAGAAGAACACAGTAAGAAAGCAGAAATTCAAAGGACAGAGCATCTCCAAAACTCCAACCCATTCTCCATTACTGCGTAACAAGTATTCATTTCATGCTCTTTCACTTTTCACAACTAAAACTAAGAACCACTATTGATATCCTGACTAAGAATAATAAGATAACCATAGCTTTCTTCAAGCCGAAAATCTCCGTGGGATTGACCCTTACTCACGTAAGGTATTACTTGGATGACCTAGTGCACTTGCTCGTTAGTTGTGCGGAATTACATAGTGTGAGTGTAATTTTCGTGCACCAAGTTTTTGGCGCCGTTGCCGAGGATTGTTTGAGTTTGAACAACTGACGGTTTATTTTATTACTTAGATTAGGAAAAATTTGTCTTTTTGGTTTAGAGTCTTTTACTTTCTTTTCAAAAAAAATTCTTCAAGAATATTATTTTTCTTTATTAATTGTTAGTTTCTCATTGAGTCTAGTTGCATGTTTTAAGTTTGGTGTCCTTTGTGTTTGTGTCATCTAAAAAAGTAGTTTTTATCTCTTGAATTCTTGAATTTGTTGAATATGTCTATTTTCTTGGGAATAGTTTCCCCTTTGAGTCTTCCTTTCTAAAATCTTTTTAAAAAAATAATTTTTTTTTGATTAAATCTTGTGCCAAATTTTAAGTTTGGTGTTCTCTTGTTAATTTTTCTTTAATTTTCGAAAATTTTATTTTGGTTTTCTAAAAATTTTAAGTTTGGTGTTCTTTCTTTTGTTCTTGTTGTTCTTGTGATTCTTCTTTGTGTTTTGATCTTAAAATTTTTAAGTTTGGTGTGCTTTGGTGTTTTTCCTCCAAAACTTTCGAAAACAAGGAGCATTGGATCTAAAAATTTTAAGTCTTGTATCTTTTGTGTGTTTTCTCTTTCATAATAAAATTCAAAAATAAAAAATATATTTTCCTTTAATTGCTCATAATTTTCGAATCCTTTTAAGATTTTTGAAATCATATCTTTTTCAAATACATCCTAACCACTTTCTCTCTCCTCACTTTTTCGAAAATCCTCATAAATTATTTTCAAATCTTTTTTTTATTTTAGTTCTTTTTTCTATTTATTTTATTTTATTATTTCAAAAATTTTTTTAATAAATAAATATAATAAAATAAATAAAATAAATCCACATCATCTCCCTTTTTCCATCATGGATCTAAGTGGAAATGAATAGTCCAAAAGGACTCTGGAGTCATACACTAACCCCACTACTACTTCATATGGGAGTAATATCTGTATACCCTCCATCAGAGTCAGTAGATTTGAGTTGAATCCTCAGCTCATTATTATGGTATAGCAAAATTGCCAGTATTCCGGTCTTCCACAGGAAGAACCTACTGAGTTTCTGGCACAGTTCTTACAAATTGCTGACACATTACATGATAAGGAAGTAGATCAGGATGTCTACAGATTATTACTGTTTCCATTTGCTGTAAAAGACTAAGCTAAGAGGTGGTTAAATAACCAACCTAAAGCTAGCATAAGAACATAGAAACAGTTGTCAGACAAATTCCTGAATCAATATTTCCCTCCTAAGAGGATGACACAGCTAAGGCTGGACATCCAAGGCTTTAAACAAGAGGATAATGAATCCCTTTACAACACCTGGAAGAGGTACAGAGAGATGCTAAGGAAATGCCCCTCTGAAATGTTTTCAAAATGGGTGCAGTTAGACATCTTCTACTACGGGCTTACAGCAAAAGCTTAGATATCTCTAAACCATTCAACTGGTGGATCTATACACATGAGAAAAATAATTGAAGAGGCTCAAGGGCTCATTGATACAGTTGCTAGAAATCAGCATCTGTACTTAAGTAATGAGTCCTCCATAAAAGAAGAGGCTAAGGCAGTGTCCACTGAACTTAGTCCTCCAGAACAAGTTGCTGAAATCAATCAGCATTTATGTTATCTGACAGAACAGTTGGCAAAATTTAAAACAAGAACATGGAAGCACAACTTGATTAGACAAGACAGCAATTATCAAAACAGATAACAGAAGAGTGTCAAGCAGTTCAATTATGGAGTGAAAAAATGTTGAATACCTCAGCTCAAAGTAGCAAAAAGCCAAGAAAAGGACAAATAATAGAGGATGAGCAGACTGCTACCCAAAATCCCTCTGAGGACAGTAACAGCCCAGAGAGGAATGATTCTGGCATTCAAACACCAGAAAAGGGTGAAAAACTGGCGTTAAAAGCCCAGTTCTGGCGTTCAAATGCCAAAAAAGGGTGAAAAATTAGCGTTAAACGCCCAACCCATGTTCAATTCTGGCATTCAAACGCCTATGAGGGGTCAGACACTTGCAAGTGTTGATAATAACTCCCTCAAAAAGGATTCTCAACCTACGCTGTAGGAAATAAACCTGCAGCAACCAAGGTTGAAGAATACAAAGCCAAAATACCTTATCCTCAGAAACTCTGACAAGCGGAATAGGATAAATAATTTGCCTGCTTTGTAGACTATCTCAGGACTCTTGAAATCAAGATTCCGTTTGCAGAGGCACTTGAGCAAATACCTTCTTATGCTAAGTTCATAAAAGAGATCTTATGTCATAAGAAGGATTGGAGAGAAACTGAAAACATTTTTCTCACTGAAGAATGCAGTGCAATCATTTTAAAGAGCTTACCAGAGAAGCTTAATGATCCTGGAAGCTTTATGATACCATGCACATTAGAGGGTACCTGTACCAAGACAGCTCTATATGATCTTGGGGCAAGTATCAACCTAATCCCTGCATCCACTATTAGAAAGCTTGGCTTGACTGAAGAGGTCAAACCAACCAGGATATGTCTTCAACTTGTTGATGGCTCCATTAAATACCCATAAGGCGTGATTGAAGACATGATTGTCATAGTTGGGCCATTCGCCTTTCCCACTGACTTTGTAGTGCTGGAAATGGAGGAGCACAAGAGTGCAACTCTCATTCTAGGAAGACCTTTCCTAGCAACTGGACGAACACTCATTAACATCCAAAAAGGGGAAGTAACCCTGAGAGTCAATGATGATGAGTTTAGACTGAATGCTATTGAAGCAATGAGGCACCCAGACACATCAAAAGACTGCATGCGTGTTGATATTATTGACTCACTGGTACAGGAGATCAGTATGGCTGAGAGTCATGAATCAGAACTAGAAGATATCTTTAAAGATGTTTAGCCTAATCTGGAAGAAACAGAGGAAATAAAAGAACCTCTGAAAATTTCTCAGGAAGAGGAGAATCCTCCTAAACCTGAGCTCAAAGCACTACCACCATCCCTAAAATATGCATTTCTGGGAGAAGGTAAAACTTTTCCTGTAATCATAAGTTTTGTCTTAGATCCACAGGAAGAGAAAGCACTAATTCAGGTGCTAAGGACACACAAGACAGCTCTTGGGTGGTATATTAGTGATCTCAAGGGAATTAGCCCAGCCAGATGCATGCACAAGATCCTACAGGAGGATAATGCCAAACTAGTGGTTCAACCACAAAGGCGGCTGAATCCAGCCATGAAGGAGGTGGTGCAGAAAGTGATCACTAAATTACTAGAGGCTAGGATTATTTATCCCATTTCTAATAGCCCCTAGGTGAGCCCTGTCCAAGTTATACCCAAAAAGGGAGGCATGATAATGGTTCATAATGAAAAAAATGAACTGGTTCCTACAAGAACAGTTACAGGGTGGCATATGTGTATTGACTACAGAAGACTCAATACAGCCACCAGAAAGGATCATTTTCCTTTACCATTCATAGACCAAATGCTAGAAAGGCTAGTAGGTTATGATTATTACTGCTTTTTGGATGGCTACTCAGGCTACAACCAAATTGCAGTAGATCCCCATGATCAAGAGAAAACAGCATTCACATGTCCATCTGGAGTATTTGCCTACAGAAGGATACCATTTGGTCTGTGCAATACACAGGCAACCTTTCAGAGTTGCATGCTCTCTATTTTCTCTGATATGGTGGAAAAATTTTTGGAAGTCTTCATGGACGACTTCTCAGTATTTGGAGATTCATTAAGCTCCTGTTTTGATTATCTAGCACTTATTCTGAAAAGATGCCAAGAGACTAACTTGGTTTTAAACTAAGAAAAATGTCACTTTATGGTGACTGAAGGAATTGTCCTTGGGCATAAGATTTCGAACAAAGGCATAGAGGTGGATCGAGCTAAGGTGGAGGTAATCGAAAAATTACCACCACCCACCAATGTTAAGGCAATCAGAAGTTTTCTGGGACATGCAGGATTCTATAGGAGGTTTATAAAGGATTTTTCAAAAATCACAAAACCACTGAGTAACTTGCTAGCTACTGATACACCATTTGTCTTTGACACAGAGTGTTTGCAGGCCTTTGAAACTTTGAAGGCTAAGCTGGTCACAGCGCCTGTCATTTCTGCACCGGACTAGACATTACCATTTGAACTAATATATGATGCCAGTGACCATGCTATTGGTTCAATATTGGGACAGAGACATGACAAGCTTCTGTACATTATTTACTACACCAGCCGTGTTCTAAATGACGCGCAGAAAAATTACACAACCACAGAAAAGGAATTGCTTGCAGTGGTTTATGCCATTGACAAGTTCAGATCCTATTTGGTAGGATCAAAAGTGATTGTCTACACTGACCATGCTGCTCTTAAATATCTACTTACAAAGCAGGATTCAAAACCCAGGCTCATAAGATAGGTGTTGCTTCTGCAAGAGTTTGATATAGAAATAAGAGACAGAAAAGGGACAGAGAATCAAGTAGCAGATCAACTGTCCTGGATAAAACCAGTAGAAGGGATGTCTCTACCCTTTACTGAGATCTCTGAAACCTTTCCAAATGAGCAACTCTTTGCCATTCAGGAGGTGCCATGGTTTGCAAACATCGCAAACTATAAAGCTGCAAGATTCATTCCCAAGGAGTTCAGCAGGCAGCAAAAGAAAAAACTACTTTCTGATGCGAAATACTACTTGTGGGATGAACCATATCTCTTTAAGAGATGCACAGACGGACTAATCCGTAGGTTCATGGCTAGAAAAGAGGCACAAAAGATCATATGGCATTGCCATGGATCACAATATGGAGGACATTTCGGAGGTGAGCGAACAGCCACAAAAGTCCTCCAATGTGGGTTCTATTGGCCTACAATCTATAGAGACTCCCGAGAGTTTGTACGTAACTATGACAGTTGCCAGCGAGCTGGTAATCTGTCTCATAGTTACGCCATACCTCAACAAAGGATCTTAGAGATTGAGTTGTTTGATGTATGGGGTATTGACTTCATGGGGCCTTTGCCCCCATCATACTCAAACACTTACATTCTGGTGGCAGTAGACTATGTATCTAAATGGGTGGAAGCAATTGCAACACCCACTAACGATACTAAGACAGTACTAAAGTTTCTCCAGAAACATATCTTTAGTAGATTTGGTGTCCCTAGAGCTCTAATAAGTGATGGAGGCACTCATTTCTGCAATAAACAGCTTTATACTGCCATGGTCTGATATGGAATTAGCCACATGGTGGTAACTCCATATCATCCATAGACCAATGGGCAGGCTAAAGTCTCTAATAGAGAACTAAAAAAATCCTGGAACGGACTATAATTTCCCGTAGAAAGGATTGGGCAAAGAGCTTGGATGATGCTCTATGGGCATACAAAACAGCATTCAAGACTCCTATAGGAACCTCTCCATACCAGCTTGTGTATAGGAAGGCCTGTCACCTGCCCATGGAACTGGAGCATAAAGCCTACTGGGCAACCAGATTCCTAAACCTTACTGCCAAATTAGCTGGAGAGAAAAAATTGCTCCAGCTGAATGAGCTAAAGGAATTCAGACTCAATACTTTTGAAAATGCTAAAATTTACAAGGAGAAAGCAAAGAGATGGCATGATAAGAACTTATCATCCAGAGTCTTTGAGCTAGGACAAAAGATTCTACTGTTTAACTCTAGGCTCAGGCTATTCCCTGAGAAACTAAAATCCCGGTGGAGAGGACAATATGTGATTACAAGCGTGTCAACATATGGATATGTAGAGCTTCAAGATATTGATTCTGACAACAAGTTCATTGTTAATGGATAGAGAGTCAAACATTATCTTGAAAGCAATTTTTAGATTAAAGCTCGGTAAGGTCCAGCTAAAGACAATAAAGAAGCACTTGCTGGGAGGCAACCCAGCCGTTACTGTAGTTTATTTGTTATTTAAATAATAATTATAGGAGTTTAATAAATTATCATCAGAACTAATTCTCATTTACAGGAGTTCACAGAGTTACAGAAGGATTTAGAGCAGAAAGCAGAGAAAAGAAGCTCACTGGCACGAAAACGCCAGTAAGAGGCACTTTTGGGCGTTAAACGCCAGAATGGGTACCATTCTGGGCGTTTAACACCAGAATGGGTGCCATTCTGGGCGTTTAACGCCAGAACTGCAGCATCCTGGGCGTTTAGAAAAATGCCCAGTGATAAAGACTTTTAGGCGTTTAACGCCAGCCAGGGGACCTGGCTGGGCGTTAAACGCCCAAAACAAACAGCAATTGGGCGTTAAATGCCCAAAACAAGCAGCGTTTGGGCGTTTAACGCCAGGAACGTGGAGGGGAGGAAATTTTGTTTTCCCACCCAATTTTTTTATTTTTTATATTTTCATCCATAATTTCTTGCATAAACATATTTCAAATCCTCATCTTTCAATTTCAAATTTCAAAAAAAAAATAACACTTAATCCTAAAAATCTTTTATTCTTTTCAAATCTTTTTCAAAATGCATATATCTTTTTAATTTCTTTTCAAATCTTTTTCAAAATTCATATATCTTTCTAATATCTTTTCAAATCTTTTTTCAACTCATCATACTATCTTTTCAAATTTAGATTTATCTTTTTCAAAACTCTCTCTTATCTTTTCAATTTTAAAATTACATCTTTTGCATATCATAATTATCTTTTTACAAATCATCTCTTCTATCATATCTTTTTCAAAAAAATTTCAAACCCACCCCCTCCCTTTTAAATTAACATTCGGCCACCCCCTCTCCTCCATAATTTGAATTTGGCTCTCCTCCTTCTCCTCTCCTTTCCTTTCTTTTGCTTGAGGACAAGCAAACCTCTAAGTTTGGTGTGTTTTACGTGATCACTGAGCTAAGACTCACTAAGATCATGGCTCCTAAGGGATAACAAACCACTTCAAGAGGCAAGAAAGAGAATAATCCAAGACCACTTTAGAATCAAGAGAGGTTCTTAACCAAGGAACATTTGGACCATTACCACAAAATAATGGGTCTAAGGTCAGTGATCCCGGAAGTTAAATTCGATCTGGAAGAAGACGAATATTTGGAGATCCAAGAGCAGATTCAAAATAGAGGCTGGGAAATTCTAGCTAATCATGGGACAAAGGTGGGTAGCAATATGGTTCAAGAATTCTACTCAAATCTGTGGCAAACAGAGAGGCAGAGAATGACTGGAACCGCTTTCTATACCTTTCGAACCATGGTCAGGGGGAAGATTATTTACTTCCACCTTAACAAAATAAGAGGGGTCTTCAAGCTACCTTAACTACAAGATGATCTGGAATCCTTTAATAGGAGAATGGTGTGTGATGATAAGTGCTTAGACCAAATTCTAGAGGACATATGCATCCCTGGAGCCAAGTGAATAACCAGCACAAAAGGTGTTCCAAACCAACTCAAGAGAGGGGATCTCAAACCAGTTGTTAGGGGCTGTCTGAATTTCATTGGGCGTTCCATACTGCCTACCAGCAACCGCTCCGAAGTCACTATTAAGATAGCAGTGATGATCCATTGTATTATGTAAGGAAACAAAGTGGAGATTCATCATCTGATTTCTTGTGAGCTCTACACAATTGCAAATAAGAACTCCAAGGATGCCAAATTGGCGTACCCAAACTTAATTTCTCTGCTATGTAAAGATGCTGGGGTGAAGATGGGAGTAGACAAGTTCATCCCAGTCGAACATCCAATCACCAAGAAGTCAATGGAGGGACAACAAGTACAAGAAAACTCCATCAAAGGGAGGGCGCAGGAGTTCCTCCCAGAAATCTTTCAGATTGACTACTAGACCTGCCTAGAAGCATTTGTCACCAAGCTGCAAGAAATTATGGATCAACTTAAGGAAGAATAGCAGAATCAAAATAGTGTGATCTGCAAACTGCTTAAGGAGCAGGAGAAAGAAGGACGTGAACTACAGGAGCTGAAATGCCAGAAGCTTTCTCTTGAAGGTCCAAACAACCCACAAATTGAAGGAGCATCCATCTCCCAAAATAAAGGTTGTTGAGTCGAAATCTTAATTCTATGATAACTTCTGCTATTAGAAATCTATCTTATGAGTCATATAAGTAGTAGTAATTAGTATTTTTATTTTTTATTTTTATCATCTCCAAGTAAGCTATAATTTATTTTTCTCATCATCATTAGACATGAATAAAATAGCAGATATTTTTAGAATAAGGAGGAAATTTTTTTTCGAGTTCTCAATAAGAAAAATTCAAATTATTTATATGTGGTGGTAACACTTTTTGTCTTCTGAATGACTGCTTAAACAGTGCATATTTTTTTATCTTGTTGTTTATGAATGTTAAAACTGTTGGCTCTTGAAAGAATGATGAAAAAAGATAAATGTTATTGATAATCTGAAAAATCATAAAATTGATTCTTGAAGCAAGAAAAAGCAGTGAAAAAAAAAGAAAAGAAAAGAAAAATAAAAAGAAAAGCCAATAGCCCTTAAAACCAAAAGGCAAGGGTAAAAAGGATCCAAGGCTTTGAGCATCAATGGATAGGAGCGCCTAAAGGAATAAAATCCTGGCCTAAGCAACTAAACCCAGCTGTCCCTAACCATGTGCTTGTGGCATGCAGGTCCAAGTGAAAAGCTTGAGACTAAGTGGTTAAAGTCGTGATCCAAAAGAATGTGCTTAAGAACTTTGGACACCTATAATTGGGGACTTTAGCAAAGCTGAGTCACAATCTGAAAAGGTTCACCCTGTTATGTGTCTGTGGCATTTATGTATCCGACGGTAATACTGGAAGACAAAGTGCTTAGGGCCATGGCCAAGACTCATAAAGTAGCTGTGTTCAAGAATCAACATACTAAACTAGGAGAATCAATAACACTATCTAAATTATGAGTTCCTATGGATGCCAATCATTCTAAACTTCAAGGATGAAGTGAGATGCCAAAACTGTTCAGAAGCAAAAAGCTACTAGTCCCGCTCATCTAATTAGAATTGAGCTTCATGTAAAACTCTGAGATTGCCTCTTGATCTTCGTGTTTATCTAGTTTCTTGGGGACAAACAACAGTTTAAGTTTGGTGTTGTGATGAGCGGATATTTTATATGCTTTTTGGGGGTATTTTCACATAGTTTTTAGTAGGATCTAGCTACTTTTTAGTACATTTTTATTAGTTTTTATGCAAAAATCACATTTCCAGACTTTACTATGAGTTTGTGTATTTTTCTGTGATTTCAGGTATTTTCTGGCTGAAATTGAGGGACCTGAGCAAAAATCTTATTTAGAGGCTGAAAAAGGACTGCAGATGCTGTTGGATTCTGACCTCCCTGCACTCGAAATAGAATTTTTGGAGCTACCAGAGTCCAAATGGCGCGCTCTCAATTGCGTTGGAAATTAGACACCAGGGCTTTCCAGCAATACATAATAGTCTATACTTTGCTCAAGTTTAGACGATGCAAACTGGCGTTCAACGCCAGCTTTATGCCCTATTCTGGCGTTAAACGCCAGAAACAAGTTACAAACCAAAGTTAAACGCCAAAAATAGGTTACAAACTGGCGTTTAACTCCAAGAATAGCCTATTCACGTGAAAGCTTCAATGTTCAGCCCCAGAACACACCAAGTGGGCCCTAGAAGTGGATTTCTGCACTATCTATCTTAGTTTACTCATTTTCTGTAAACCTAGGTTACTAGTTGAGAATAAAAACTACTTTTAGAGATTTATTTTGTACCTCATGACATTTCACATCTGAATTTGTATCTTTGACGGCATGAGTCTCTAAATCCCATGGTTGAGGGTGAGTAGCTCTGCTGTGTCTCGATGAATTAATGCAATTATTTCTGTTTTCTATTCAATCACGCTTGTTTCTATTCTAAGATATTCATTCGCACTTCAACATGATGAATGTCATGATCCGTGACACTCGTCACCATTCTCAACCTATGAACGTGTGCCTGACAACCACTTTCGATCTACCTTAGATTGAATGTATGTCTCATGGGTTCCTGGCTCACGAGTTTGACTACCTCTCTTGACAATAGAGCATTCAAATCCGTGAGATCAGAGTCTTCATGGTATAAGCTAGAATTAATTGGCAGCTTTCCTGAGATTCAGAAAGTCTAAACTTTGTCTGTGGTATTCCGAGTAGGATCTGGGAAGGGATGACTGTGACGAGCTTCAAACTCATGAATGCTGGGAGATGAGCGGATAATTTTACGCTTTTTGGCATTGTTTTTAGGTAGTTTTTAGTAGGATCTAGCTACTTTTAGGGATGTTTTTATTAGTTTTTATGTAAAACTCACCTTTCTAGACTTTACTATGAGTTTGTGTGTTTTTTTGTGATTTCAGATATTTTATGGCTGAAATTGAAGGACCGGAGCAAAAATCTGATAGGAGGCTGACAAAGGACTGCTGATGTTGTTGGATTCAGACCTCCCTGCACTCGAAATAGATTTTCTGGAGTTTCAGAACTCCAAATTGCGCGCTCTTAATTGCGTTGAAAAGTAGACATCCAGGGCTTTCCAGAAATATATAATAGTCTATACTTTATTCAAGTTTAGACGACGCAAACTGGCGTTCAACGCCAGTTCTATGCTGAATTCTGGAGTAAAACGCCAGAAACACGTCACAAACCAGAGTTAAACGCCAAAAACACATTACAACTCGGCGTTTAACTCCAAGAGAAGCTTCTGCATGTGTAAATCTCAAGCTCAACCCAAGCACACACCCAAGTGGACCCCGAACGTGGATTTCTGCACTTAGACTTATTTCTGTAAATCCTAGTAACTAGTTTAGTATAAATAGAACTTTTTACTATTGTATTCAGAATCTTTAGATTATCTTTTAAACCTTTGATCATGTTTTGGAGGATGGCCTCACAGCCATGCCTAGACCTTTTTCTTATGTATTTTCAACGGTGGAGTTTCTACACACCACAGATTAAGGTGTGGAGCTCTACTGTACCTCGAGTATTAATGCAAAGTACTATTGATCTTCTATTCAATTCACGCTTATTCTTATTCTAAGATATTCATTCGCACTTCAACCTGATGAATGTGATAATCCGTGACACTCATCACCATTCTCACTTATGAACGCGTGCCTGACAAACACTTCCGTTCTACCTTAGATTGAATGAGTATCTCTTGGATTCCTTAATCAAAATCTTCGTGGTATAAGCTAGAATTATTGGCGGTTATTCCTGAGATCCGAAAAGTCTAAACCTTGTCTGTGGTATTCCGAGTAGGATCTGGGAAGAGATGACTGTGACGAGCTTCAAACTCGCAAGTTTTGGGCGTAGTGACAGACGCAAAAGAATCACTGGATTCTATTCCAACATGATCAAGAACCGACAGATGATTAGCCATGTTGTGACAGCGCATTTTGACCATTTTCACTAAGAGGATGGGAAGTAGCCATTGACAACGGTGATGCCCTACATACAGCTTGTCATTAAAAGGAGTAAGAATGATTGGATGAAAGTAGTAGGAAAGCAGAGATTTAGAAGGAACACAGTATCTTCATGCACTTATCTGAAATTCCCACCAATGAATTACATAAGTATCTCTATCTCTATTTCTATTTTATGCTTTATTTGTCTTTATATTCGAAAACCATTATAACCATTAGGATCCGCTTGATTGAGATTTACAAGATGACCATAGCTTGCTTCATACCAACAATCTCCGTGGGATCGACCCTTACTCACGTAAGGTTTATTACTTGGACGACCGAGTGCACTTGCTGGTTAGTTGTGCGAAGTTGTGATAAAGTGTGATTCACGTTTGAGAGCACCAAGTCTATTGGCGCCATTGTTGATGATCACAATTTCATGCACCAAGTTTTTGGCGCCGTTGCCGTGAATTGTTCGAGTTTGGACAACTGACGGTTCATCTTGTTGCTCAGATTAGGTAATTTTCTTCTTCTTTCAACCTTTATTCTTATTTTCAAAAAAGTTTTCAAAAATTTTTCAAAAATTTTTTCTTCTTTTTTGTTTTTGTAAAAATAATTTTCGAAAAAATACAAAAGAAAAATTATAAAATCATAAAACAAGAAAAAATATTTTGTGTTTCTTGTTTGAGTCTAGTGTCAATTTTTATGTTTGGTGTCAATTGCATGTTTTTAAAATTTATGCATTTTTTCAAAAAATTCATGCATGGTGTTCTTCATGATCTTCAAGTTGTTCTTGGCAAGTCTTCTTGTTTGATCTTCATATTTTCTTATTTTGTGTCTTTTGTTGTTTTTCATATGCATTTTTGCATTCATAGAATCTAAGCATGAAAAATTTTTAAGTTTGGTGTCTTGAATGTTTTTCTTTTCTTGAAAATTTTTCAAAAATAAGTTCTTGATGTTCATCATGATCTTCAAAGTTTTCTTGGTGTTCATCTTGACATTCATAGTGTTCTTGCATGCATCATTGGTTTTGATCCAAAATTTTCATGTTTTGGGTCATATTTGTGTTTTTCTCTCTCCTCATTAAAAATTCAAAAAAAATATCTTTTCCTTATTTCTCTCATAAATTTCGAAATCTTTGGGTTGACTTAGTCAAAATTTTTTAAAATAAGTTGTTTCTTGTAAGTCAAGTAAAGATTTCAATTTTTAAAAAATCTTATCTTTTCAAATCTTTTTCAAAAATCAAATCTTTTTCATTTTTTTATTATTTTCAAAAAATTAAAAAAATTGTTTTTCAAAATTTTTTTCTTAATTTCGTTTCAAATTTTCGAAAACTTTACTAACAATTAATGTGATTGATTCAAAAATTTGAAGTTTGTTACTCTCATGTTAAGAAAGGTTCAATTTTTAAATTCTAGAATCATATCTTTTAGTTTCTTGTTAGTCATGTAATCAATTTTAATTTTAAAAATCAAATCTTTCTAAATTTCTTTTTCAATTCTTTTTCAAAATAAATTTCGATCATATCTTTTTAATCATATCTTTTCAAATCATATCATTTTCAAAAATTTGATTTCAAAATATCTTTTCTAACTTCTTTTCTTTTCAAAATTGATTTTCAAATCCTTTTCAACTAACTAATTGACTTTTTATTTGTTTCTTATCTTTTTCAAAACCACCTAGCTACTTTTCTCTCTCTAATTTTTGAAAATCACCCTCTTCTTTTTCAAAATTCTTTTAATTAACTAATTGTTTCAAATTTTAATTTTAATTTTATTTCTTCTCTTAATTTTCGAAAATCACTAACTTTTTTTTAAAAATAATTTTCAAAATTTTCTCCTCTCTCTCATCTCTTTCTATTTATTTATTCATTTACTAATGATGAGCGGATAATTTATACGCTTTTTGGCATTGTTTTCAGTATGTTTTTAGTAGATTTTAGTTAGTTTTTATTATATTTTTATTACTTTTTATTTAAAATTCACTTTTTTGGACTTTATTATGAGTTTGTGTGTTTTACTGTGATTTCAGGTATTTTCTGGCTGAAATTGAGGGACCTGAGCAAAAATCTGATTCAGAAGTTGAAAAAGGACTGCAGATGCTGTTGGATTCTGACCTCCCTGCACTCGAAGTGGATTTTCTAGAGCTACAGAAGCTCAATTGGCGTGCTCTCAATTGCGTTGGAAAGTAGACATCCTGGGCTTTCCAGCAATGTATAATAGTGTATACTTTGCCCGAGATTTGATGGCCCATACCGGCGTTGCAAATCAGCTTCAGAATTCCCAGCGTTTAACGCCGGAACTGGCACAAAAATTGGAGTTAAACGCCCAAACTGGCACAAAAGCTGGCGTTTAACTCCAGGAAAAGTCTCTACACATGAAAGCTTCAATGCTCAGCACAAGCACACACCAAGTGGACCCCGGAAGTGGATTTTTTACGTCATTTACTCATTTCTGTATATCCTAGGTTACTAGTTCACTATTAATAGGACCTTTTGACATTGTATCTTTACCTCATGACACTTTACATGTTTCTTATTGTATCTTCTACGGCATGAGTCTCTAAACCCCATGGTTGGGGGTGAGGAGCTCTGCTGTGTCTTGATGGATTAATGCAATTGCTACTGTTTTTCATTCAATCACGCTTGCTTCTATTCTAAGATATCACTTGTTCCTAAACTTGATGAATGTGATGATCCGTGACACTCATCATCATTCTCACCTATGAACGTGTGCCTGACAATCACCTCCATTCTACCTTAGATTGAGTAGATATCTCTTGAATTCCTTAATCAGAATCTTCGTGGTATAAGCTAGAATTGATGGCGGCATTCAAGAAAATCCGGAAGGTCTAAACCTTGTCTGTGGTATTCTGAGTAGGATTCAAGGATTGAATGACTGTGACGAGCTTCAAACACCTGAAGGCTGGGCGTTAGTGACAGACGCAAAAGAATCACTGGATTCTATTCCGACCTGATTGAGAACCGACAGATGAATAGCCGTGCTGTGACAGAGCGCGTTGAACATTTTCACTGAGAGGATGGGAGGTAGCCATTGACAACGGTGAAACCCTACATACAGCTTGCCATGGAAGGAGCTTTGCGTGCTTGAAGAAGAAGACAGTAGAAAAGCAGAGATTCAGAAGATAGAGCATCTCCAAAACCTCAACTTGTTCTCCATTACTGCAAAACAAGTATTTATTTCATGTTCTTCTACTTTTCACAAGTAAACCTGAGAATTATTGATATCCTGACTAAGAGTTACAAGATAACCATAGCTTGCTTCAAGCCGACAATCTCCGTAGGATCGACCCTTACTCACGTAAGGTATTACTTGGACGACCCAGTGCACTTGCTGGTTAGTTGTGCGGGATTGCAAAAGTGTGATTGCAATTTCGTGCACCAAGTTTTTGGCGCCGCTGCCGAGGATTGTTCGAGTTTGGACAACTGACGGTTTATCTTGTTGCTTAGATTAGGACTATTTTATTTTTGTTGGTTTAGAGTCTTTTATTTGAGTTTAGTTTCATATTTTAAGTTTGGTGTCTTCCTTGTGTTTTCCTTTAAGTTTTCGAAAATTTGTCTTTGATTTTCTAAAAATTTTAAGTTTGGTGTCTTTTGTGCTTTTATTCACTTAAAAATTTTTCAAACATTTGTTCTTGGTGTTCATTTTGATCTTCAAAGTGTTCTTGGTGTTCATCTTGACATTCAAAGTTTTCTTGTTTGTTCTCTTTGTTTTGATCTAAAATTTTGTAAGTTTAGTGTCGATTTGTTGTTTTTCTCTTCCCTCATTAAATTTTAAAAAATCAAAAAAATATCCTTTCCTTATTTTATTCATAATTTTTGAAATTTTGCATTAAATTAGTCAAAGATTTTCAAAATCATATCTTTTTTTTAGTCAAGTCAAAATTCTAATTTCAAAAATTGATCTTTTCAAATCTTTTTCAAAAATCAAATCTTTTTAATTTCTTCAATCATATGTTTTTCAAAATAATTTTCAATCATATCTTTTTAATTGCTAATTCCAAAATCTTTTTAATTAATTAATTAATTTAGTTTTCAATTTGCTTTGATTTTATTTTATTTTAGTTTTCGAAATTTTATTTTATTTTCCATTTATTTTATTATTTTCGGTCACATTTAATTAAAAATAAAAAAATAAAAAAATAAAAATAAAATAATATCCGCATCATCTCCCTTTCTCCATCATGAACCTAAGTGGAATTGAGCAGTCCAGAAGGACTCTGGGGTCATATGCTAACCCCATTACAGCTGCATATGGGAGTAGCATCTGTATACCTCCCATTAAAGCAAGCAGCTTTGAGCTAAACCCTCAACTCATTATCATGGTGCAGCAAAATTGCCAGTATTTCGGTCTTCCACAGGAAGAACCTACTGAGTTTCTGGCACAGTTCTTACAAATTGCTGACACAGTACGTGATAAAGAGGTGGATCAGGATGTCTACAGATTATTACTGTTTCCATTTGCTGTAAAAGATCAAGCTAAGAAGTGGTTGAATAACCAACCCACAGCAAGCATAAAAGCATGGAGACAGTTATCAGACAAATTCCTGAATCAATTTTACCCTCCAAGAAGGATGACACAGCTAAGGTTGGACATCCAAGGCTTTAAACAAGAGGATAATGAATCCGTTTATAATGCCTGGGAGAGGTATAGAGGTATGCTAAGGAAATGCCCCTCTGAAATGTTTTCAGAGTGGGTACAGTTAGACATTTTCTACTATGGGTTTACAGAAAAAGCTCAGATGTCTTTAGACCACTCAGCTGGTGGATCTATACACATGAAAAAAACGATTGAAGAGGCTCAAGAACTCATAGATACTGTTGCTAGAAATCAACATTTATACTCTAGCAATGAGTCCTCTACAAAAGAAGAAGCTATGGCAGTAGCCACTGATCCTAATCCTCAAGAACAGATTGTTGAGCTTAATCAGCAATTGCACCTGATGACAAAACAGTTAGCAGAATTTAAAGAGATGCTCCAAGAAAGTAAAATTGCTAACAAGAACATAGAATCACAGTTGAATCAGACAAAATAGCAGTTATTTAAACAGATAACAGAAGAATGCCAAGCAGTTCAACTAAGGAGTGGAAAGACATTGAATAACACTGCTCAAAGTGGCAAAAAGCCAAGAAAGGAACAACTGACAGAGGATAACCAGACCACTGTCCAAAATCTCTTTGGGGACAGTAAGAACCCAGAGAGGAATACTCCTGGCGTTCAAACGCCAGAAAGGGGGGAAAAGTTGGCGTTAAACACCCATTCCTTGCCCAATTCTGGCGTTCAAACGCCAGAAAGGGGGGAAAAGTTGGCGTTAAACGCCCATTCCTCACCCAATCCTGGCGTTCAAACGCCAATGAGGAATCAGACACTTGAGAGTGCTGATAGTAACCCCTCTAAAAAGGCTTCTTCAACCACCTCTGTAGGGAATAAACCTACAGTAACTAAGGTTGAAGAATATAAAGCCAAGATGCCTTATCCTCAGAAACTCCGCCAAGCGGAACAGGATAAACAATTTGCCCGCTTCGCAGACTATCTAAAGACTCTTGAAATAAAGATTCCGTTTGCAGAGGCACTTGAGCAAATACGTTCTTATGCTAAGTTCATGAAAGAAATCTTAAGTCATAAGAAGGATTGGAGAGAAACTGAAAAAGTTTTTCTCACTGAAGAATGCAGTGCAGTCATTCTGAAAAGCTTACCAGAGAAGCTTAAAGACCCTGGAAGCTTTATGATACCATGCACATTAGAGGGTACTTGTACCAAGAAAGCTCTATGTGATCTTGGGCAAGTATCAACCTAATACCTGCATCCACTATCAGAAAGCTTGGCTTGACTGAAGAAGTCAAACCAACCCGAATATGCCTCCAACTTGCTGATGGCTCCATTAAATATCCATCAGGCATAATTGAGGACATGATTGTCAAGGTTGGGCCATTTGCCTTTCCCACTGACTTTGTAGAGCTGGAAATGGAGGAGCACAAGAGTGCAACTCTCATTCTAGGAAGACCTTTCCTAGCAACTGGACGAACCCTCATTGACGTCCAAAAAGGGGAATTAACCCTGAGAGTCAATAAGAATGAGTTCAAATTGAATGTTGTCAAAGCTATGCAACATCCAGACACATCAAATGACTGCATGAGCGCTGATATTATTGACTCTTTGGTGGAGGAGGTCAATATGATTGAAAGCCTCGAATCAGAGCTAGAGGACATCTTTAAAGATGTTCAGCCTGATTTGGAGGAACTAAAGGAAATAAAAGAAATTCTGAAAATTCCTCAGGAAGAAGATAAGCCTTCTAAACCCGAGCTCAAGCCACTACCACCATCCCTGAAATATGCATTTCTGGGAGAAGGTGACACTTTTCCAGTGATCATAAGCTCTGCTTTAAATCCACAGGAAGAGGAAGCACTAATTCAAGTGCTCAGGACACACAAGACAGCTCTTGGGTGGTCCATAAGTGATCTTAAGGGCATTAGCCCAGCAAGATGCATGCACAAGATCCTATTGAAGGATGATGCTAAGCCAGTGGTTCAACGACAAAGGCGGCTAAATCCAGCCATGAAGGAGGTGGTGCAGAAAGAGGTCACTAAGTTACTACAGGCTAGGATTATTTATCCTATTTCTGATAGCCCCTGGGTGAGCCCTGTCCACGTTGTCCCCAAGAAGGGAGGCATGATAGTGGTTCATAATGAAAAGAATGAACTGGTTCCTACAAGAACAGTTACAGGGTGGCGTATGTGTATTGACTACAGAAGGCTCAATACAGCCACCAGGAATGATCATTTTCCTTTACCATTCATAGACCAAATGCTAGAGAGACTGGCAGGTCATGAATATTACTGCTTTTTGGATGGTTATTCAGGTTACAACCAAATTGCAGTACATCCTCAGGACCAAGAGAAAACATTTACATGTCCTTCTGGAGTATTTGCCTACAGAAGGATGCCTTTTGGTCTGTGCAATGCACCTGCAACCTTTCAGAGGTGCATGCTCTCTATCTTCTCAGATATGGTAGAAAAATTTCTGGAAGTCTTCATGGATGACTTTTCAATATTTGGAGACTCATTCAGCTCCTGCCTTAACCATCTAGCACTTGTTCTGAAAAGATGCCAAGAGACCAACCTAGTTTTAAACTGGGAAAAATGTCACTTTATGGTGACTGAAGGGATTGTCCTTGGGCATAAAATTTCAAACAAGGGAATAGAGGTGGATCAAGCTAAAGTTAAAGTAATTGAAAAATTACCACCACCTACCAATGTTAAGGCAATCAGAAGCTTTCTGGGGCATGCAGGATTCTACAGAAGGTTTATAAAGGATTTTTCAAAAATTGCAAAACCTCTGAGTAATCTGCTAGCTGCAGACACACCATTTATCTTTGATAAGGAGTGTCTACAGGCGTTTGACCTTCTGAAAGCTAAGCTGGTCACAGCACCAATTATCTCTGCACCAGACTGGACACTGCCATTCGAACTAATGTGTGATGCCAGTGACCATGCCATTGGTGCAGTATTGGGACAGAGGCATAACAAGCACCTACATGTCATTTATTATGGCAGCCGTATTCTAAATGCTGCACAAAAGAACTATAAAACCACAGAAAAGGAGTTACTTACAGTGGTTTATGCCATTGACAAGTTCAGATCTTATTTAGTAGGATCAAAAGTGATTGTGTACACTGACCATGATGCTCTTAAATATCTACTCACAAAGCAGGATTCAAAACCCAGGCTCATAAGATAGGTGTTGCTTCTGCAAAAGTTTGATATAGAAATAAGAGACAGAAAAGGGACAGAGAATCAAGTAGCTGATCACCTGTCCTGGATAGAACCAGTAGCAGGAGCATCCCTCCCTCCTACTGAGATCTCTGAAACCTTTCCGGATGAGCAATTGTTTGCGATTCAGGAAGCTCCGTGGCTTGCAGATAGTGCAAACTATAAGACTCAAGGTTCTCCTTTTGTAACCATGGAGAGGAAGCATGAAAAGCTTCTCTCAATACAGAGTCAAACAAAACCCCCACATTTAATCTCTAAGTTTGGTGTTGGGGGGGCACAACCAAACTCTAAGTTTGGTGTTGAGAGGCCCCAACACTGCTCTGATTATCTATAAGGCTCATTGAGAGCTCACTGTCAAGCTATTGACATTAAAGAAGCGCTTGTTGGGAGGCAACCCAGTTTTATTATATCTATTTATTTTCTATTGTTATTTCATGTTTTCTATAGGTTGATGATCATGTGAAGTCACAAAAACAATTGAAAAAGCAAATTCAGAATGAAAAACAGCACACCCTGGAGGAGAAACTTGCTAGCGTTCAAACGCCAGTGAGGGTAGTAGAATGGGCGTTAAACGCCCAGTCTAGCACCATTTTGGGCGTTTAACGCCAGAAATGGGCACCAGACTGGCGTTTAACACCAGAAAAGGGCAAGAAGCTGGCGTTAAATGCCAAAAATGGGCAGCAGCCTGGCGTTTAACGCCAGGATTGGCAGCAAGGGGCGTTTTGCACACCATATGGTGCAGGGATGAGAAATCCTTGACACCTCAGGATCTGTGGACCCCACAGGATCCCCAGCTACCTCAACTTTATCTATCTTTTCTTCACACCTTCCGATAACACCCTTTTTATTCTTTTGCTTGAGGACGAGCAAACCTTCTAAGTTTGGTGTGGTAAAAGCATTGTTTTTTGTTTTTCCATAACCATTGATGGCACTTAAGGCCGGAAAAACCTCTAGGAAGAGGAAAGGGAAGGCAGTTGCTTCTAACTCCGAGTCATGAGAGATGGAGAAGATTCATCTCAAAAGTCCATCACTAGAAAGAGGATGGAGCAACCAAGAGAGCCCACTCATGGACCTCAACAAAAGCAACCATTATCCTCCATGAAATCAGAGAGGAGCAACAAAGGCAAGGAAGAGACATTGAGGAGCTGATGCCAAGGCATCTTAGGCTAGTTTCACTAGCATTTTTCTGTTAGTTTTAGTTGTTTTATGCATTTTCTTGAGCTTAAAGTAACCAAGAATGGTTAAATGAACAACAAAGCAATGAACCATCCAAACAGTATGATTTTGATGCAAATTCCATGAGTTTTTAGTTATATTACTTGAATGCTATGAATGGATGATTTCTCATGAAATTTTGCAAGACTTTGATGCAATTGTTTGGATGATTTCAGGGAAGAAGAGGCTAGGCAAGGAAGCAACAAAATCAATAAAAGAAGCTTGAATATCAAATGTGGAGTTTAAGCTCCAGTTTAAGCCTAAACTGGAGCTTAAACGCCAGAATCATGAGAAAGGAGGAAATGCTGTAACTGGCGTTTAACCTCCAGTTTAACCTTAAACTGGAAGTTAAACGCCAGAATGAGAAAGGCACTAAGAAGCATTTCCACGTTTAACCTCCAGTTTAACCTGAAACTGGAGGTTAAACGCCAGAATGAGAATTGAACTAAAGGAGCATTTCCACGTTTAACCTCCAGTTTAACCTTAAACTGGAGGTTAAACGTGTTCGACACTTTTTCTCACCAAGGAGCAATTCCACGTTTAACCTCCAGTTTAACCTTAAACTGGAGGTTAAACGCCAGAAGCAAGTGAGGCACCAGGAGCATTTCCACGTTTAACCTCCAGTTTAACCTCAAACTGGAGGTTAAACGTGTTCGACTATTTCTCTCCTCCAGGGTTACTTTCTTCATTCCCACGTTTAATCTCCAGTTTAACCTCAAACTGGAGGTTAAACGTGTTCAACCCATTCACACTCCTGGGCTAGTTTCTTCATTCCCACGTTTAACCTCCAGTTTAACCTTAAACTGGAGGTTAAACGTGTTCGAACACAAATTGCCTCCAGGGTTGCTTTCTTCAATTCCACGTTTAAGCTTTAGTTTAACCTTAAACTAAAGCTTAAACGTGTTCGACCATACCACAACCCATAGTTGCTTTCTTCCATTTCCACGTTTAAGTTTCAGTTTAACCTTAAACTGAAACTTAAACTTCAACTTAAACGCCACTTTTTGAAAGGGTTTCTGGGCCAAATATATTGAAGTTTAAGTTAGCTTTGAGCACAAAGTTCATCAGGATTATGGACCATAAACCCAAAGCAAAAGGAAATCAAGGAAAAGCCTCAAAGCCCAAGAAACACAACAGAAGCTCAATTTAGAAAGTGTATAAATAGGATAGAATTTAAGTTAGAAAGAAAACTTTGGACACTGGGAAACTTTTGATCATTTTGCTATTTTTCATACTTTGTAATTGAATTCAGAGCTATGACTCACTAAACCCCTTTCATTGGGTTAGGGAGCTCTATTGTAATTCAATGAATCAATAATAGTTTTTATCTTCTTCTTCAATCTTTTCTCTTGAATTTTGTTAGAAAGCTTCTCGATCTAATTCCATTGGGTAGTTGTCTTGGGAAAGAAACTACCCATAATTGGAATCCTTCGGAACCTTGGGAAAGGAATGATGGATTCATGCTAGAAAAGCTTTCTCACAGTGAATTGGATTGGGGTTTGGATGGATATTGTGACATGTAACCCTACCAAATTGTGGTTCATGAAACTGTGTGGTATAATCAGTGATCGAGCATCATCTCTTCTTATGAACATTTAAACCAAGGGATTGGGAATTTGTTTGTTTTTAGAGAGAATTGGTGAGCCAAGGAATTGGGATCCAATCATATAAGATTGCCAAGCAAGATTCAATGAATGCATTGGTTGAGGAAGAGATGAAAATGTTTTGATTCGGAGATTTCAATATCTCCTGACCCCAATGAACCCCTCTTTCTGATCTACACTTTCTATTTACATTCTGCAAATTTCAATTCATGCAATCACCCCAATTCCCTTTACTTTCAGCAATTTACTTTCTCGCACCTTAATTCTCGCAATTTAAGTTTATGCAGTTTCAATTACTTGCAATTTACGTTTCCTGCCACATTTACTTTATGCAATTCACATCTAAAAGTTGATTTCGCTCAACTAAACAAACTTCTAATTCGAATTGCTCATTCAACCAATCCTTGTGGGATTCGACCTCACTCTATTGTGAGTTTTTACTTGACGATAACCGGTGCACTTGCCGGAAGGAATTTTGCCGATCGTGCAATTTCCTAAATCGTAGCATATCAAGTATATGCGCATCAAGTTTATGGCGCCGTTGCCGGGGATTGGTTTTCGATTGACAATTCTCAAATTGGAAGTTAACTAGATTGAGCATTTTTCTTGTTTTGTTAATTTAGTTCTAGTTACTTGTTGAATTTTTAATTTCTGCACTCTGTTACTTGCTTTTTCTTTCTTATGCCTTTCAATTCAAGCAACTAACTCACTGACCCACTAACTATTTGAATTAACTCCTCAACTGCTCTAACCATACTCTTCCATTAACCAAGAGTATTCCACTTGTTTGTTGCTTGTGGTGTGTTCTTGTATGACAGGTAGGAGAGGAGAGACATCAACTCCTCCATATACCGAACCAGAGAGGACCCTTCATAGACTTAGAAGGGAAGCAAGAGGAAAGAGAGTACTGAGAGAAGAAGAATCTGAAGGAGAATCTGAGGACAACTTTGAGGAAGCTCTAGATCTCAACATGGATAGAGAATTTCACAACCATGAGAGGGCTGATGGAAACAATGCCATTCCTGAGAGGAGGGTTCTTGGTTCATACATAAACCCAACCTCTGGGAATTGTGGAAGCAGCATTCAGAAACCACCCATTCAGGCCAATAATTTTGAACTCAAACCACAGTTAATATCACTGGTGGAGAACCATTGTTCATTTGGTGAGAGTGTTAATGAAGACCCAAACCAACATCTCACAAAATTCCTGAGAATTTGCGACACTGTGAAGTCCAATGGAGTCCAGGAAGATGCCTATAAACTGCTCTTGTTTCCATTTTCACTTAGGGACAAGGCAGCTAAGTGGCTGGAATCATTCCCAAGGGACAACCTAACAACCTGGGATGAGGTGGAGAGCAAGTTTCTGGCACGTTTCTACCCCCCACAAAAGGTCAATAGGCTTCGATCTGAGGTTCAGACTTTTAGACAACAAGATGGTGAGACGCTCTATGAGGCATGGGAGAGGTTCAAAGAATTGACAAGGAAATGTCCACCAAACATGTTCCCTGACTGGGTGCAATTGCATATTTTCTATGATGGACTTTCTTATGAATCAAGGAAGGCTGTAGACCATTCATCAGGAGGTTCATTGAACAGGAAAAAGACTGTGGAAGAAGCCATTGAAGTGATTGAGACAGTGGCTGAGAATGAGTACTACTATGCTTCAGAGAGACACAACACTAAGGGAGTCATGGAGCTGAACCATGTTGATACAATTCTAGCTCAAAACAAGGTGTTTGCCAAGCAACTAGCAGAGCTCACCAGGAAATTAGACACAAAGCAAGTGGCTGCGATACACACACAAGATCAAGAGGAAGTAAGCATTGAAGGAGGTGATTGGGAAGAGGCCAACTATGTGGGAAACCAACAAAAGCAATCATATGATCCACACTCCAACACTTACAACCCAGGTTGGAAAAACCACCTAAACTTTGGGTGGGGAAACCAGCAAACCCAACCACAAAACCACAAACCTTACAACCACAACCAACATAACAATTCCACATACCAAAACTCCAACCAAAGATCATACCAAGCCACACAAAACACTTACTCCCAACCACCATATCATGGCCAAAATACCCAACCTGCTCAATCCAATCCGAACCAACAATTTCAAGATCAATTAAACAGGATAGAAGGAATACTAGCAAACATGGGTCAGGACATAAATGAGTTGAAAAGTTTTAGGGAAGATGTGAGATCGACCTTAAGGAGCCATGGTGAAAAACTCAAGTGGATGGAGTCTCAAGTAGGAGAGCTATCTCAACAGGCCCCCAAGTCAACTGCAGTGTTCCCTAGTGACACTGAAAAGAATCCTAAGGGGGAACAAAAGGGAGTGAGATGGGAAGAATGCAAGGCCATCACCATATTGAAGGAAGTCTCAGAAGAAGAAGGAATCAGACCCTCAGAAAAGGAGCCAGAAATCTTGAAAGAAGGTGTGGAAGAAGCTAAGCAGGAAAGTGAAACTGAGCAAGCCAAGGAAATGCAAAAGGAAGGCATGCTGGGAACATACCAACCAAAAGCACCATTCCCTCAGAGGTTAGGAGGAGGTGAAAAAGGGAAAACATATTCAAGGTTCTTAGAGACATTTAAGTCTCTCCACATCAATATTCCCTTTCTTGAGATCCTCCAGCAGATGCCTACACATATCAAGTATTTGAAGGAATTGCTGAGCAAGAAAAGAGTTTTGAAGGGAGGACAAACTGTAATAATGAACAAAGAATGCAATGCACTCATCAAGAAGGATATGGTCTCTAAGAAAACAGACCCAGGAAGTTTTCATATCCCCTGCATCATAGGGGAAACAAAAATTGACAGAGGATTCTGTGATCTAGGAGCTAGCATAAATGTGATGCCTCTGACTCTTATGAGGAGGCTACAACTGAATGAGGTGAGATCCACTGATGTAATCATACAACTGGCTGACAAAACTTAAAAACAAGCTGAAGGGGTAGTTGAGAATGTGCTGGTAAAAGTGGGAAATTATTTTTTCCCCACAGACTTTGTCATTTTGGACATGGAGGAAAGCTACCTACACCCTATCATTCTGGGAAGGCCATTTCTAGCCACTGCTAGAGCGCTCATAGATATAGAACAAGGAGAGCTAATTTTGAGAGTACATGATGAACAGCTCATCTTCCATGTTTTTAAACCTGCATCTGAGCCTGAACCAGAACCTGAAAAGCCTAAGGATGATAATAGTAATCTATGTTTGGAGGAAAGCAATTCAGCAGCTGAAACTCTAAAACAATCCTTTGAAGGCAAACAAGAATTACAAGAGTTGAAGCCACAAGAATCAATAGAAACAGATCAGAAGTACCCTCCTGTCATAAGGGTCAATGAAGAAATCCTCAAGAGAGAGGGAAGAATTGTAAAGAAATTGCCAAGAGGGTGGAAAAACAGGAAAATTCCCACTGAAGGTTTCTCTCCGGGAGATAAAGTGATATCAAATCATTATTTGCCAATCCCACCTGGCCTCAAACCCATTCCTTATCAGCTCCCTCAAGTGTTCACAATCAGGAAAGTTCTTTCTATGGAACATTTGGAAATCATGAAGGAATCAAATGGGGATGTTTCCATAGTGAGAGGAGAGGACATCAAGCACTACAATCCACCCTAACAAGGGACAACCGTCAAGCTAGTGACGTTAAAGAAGCGCTTCATGGGAGGCAACCCATGTTTTAGTATCCTTACTTTTTATTGTTTTGCTTTGCATCTAATAAAGCATGGTTTCTTATGCATGAACTTGAATCCTCAGGACAATTGTTGATAAGGTGCACTAAACATTGCATGTAAAATACAATTGGTCTTTAAGTTTGGTGTGCCTGAAGGCACCCCAATTCTTATTCAAATTGTATTCAATCTTTCTTTCAAGGTGCACAACCAAACATTAAGTTTGGTGTTCCTTTTGAACACAGTTAACGAAAAGCAAGAAGTTCCTTTGGATTTAGAAATTCATGACAAGTATACCATGTACACGTTTTAATACTTTGATTTCAATTACTTTAGGTAGTAAAATTGTTTAGGATCAAAAAGCCAAAGTGACTATGATTTATTAGAATTAGGCACAATTATTAAGGATAACCAACATGGATTTCATATCATCAGGAGACATTACCAAACACTAAGTTTGGTGTCCAGTAATAAGTGTGCATACATACAAAGGTCACGGCTATAAGCTCAGAAAGACAATCATTGATTTACAATTCAAAAAGAATGAAAAACATGTGCAAGTACTATTCATTATTCACATGGACCGAAAAATAATAGCAAATTTGTTTGTTTGTGCAGGTACAAAAGGAAAGATAAGAATGGAGGAAGAAGACAAAAGGGGGGGTACGGTTCTTGGTCAAAAAGGAAGTTCAAAAGCCTTTGAAACTAACACATGGGAAAAGGAAGTTCTGCATGAAAAGATAGCTACATGTACAACCTAATGCACCCAGAATACTTCCAAGAAAGTGAAAAGCAATTCGTCCTTTTCCCTAACTCATATATTTACCATCAAGCCATACTTCACAATTCACCCTAGCCGTCCATTTTTCAAGTACATGCACTATAAAAAACCACTTGGGGAACGAGTTCCACACCACCAAATCTCCTTCTTGCACATTTTCTTTCATCATATCATAACCATCTCTTGCCGAAAACAACCTCACCACACTTCTAACAACACTTTCTTACTTCACTTTGTCAACTTTAGCTTGTCACTTGCCAAAACCAAGGAACCAATGGCAGCCTCATCTAGCCACAAAAGAAGAAAGGATAAGGAGCCAATGGAGGAGGAAAGGGAATTTAATGCATGGAAATACAAATCCGTTTTCCATGAGATTCAAGCCGAATGGATGAGACCTAAAAGGGTGCTAGCTGAGGTTCCCTTTGACCTTGAAAAGGATGAGTTTCCAGGTATTTGGGAGAAGATCAAAAAGAGGAAGTGGGAGCTCTTGACTAAGCCAATCACTAAAATCAACATCAACCTGGTGAAGGAGTTTTATGCAAATGCAGTGAGGGAGGATACAACCGAGGAACCCACATACAAAAGCTATGTGAGAGGGGTGGAAGTTGACTTCAGCCCCAAAGAAATCATGAAAACTCTTGGCCTGAAAAACATACGTTTCAGCCAAGCAAGTTATGAGGAAAGGATGATGGGAGAACCTGACTATTCGACTATTGCTGAAGACCTTTGTGCCATCAGAGCTGAATGGGTGAGAAAAACAAAAGGGGCTCCAAGAGTTTTGAGAACGGGAGACCTAACACCTGAAGCTAAAGGGTGGTATGCAATAGTTAGGAGATCCATTCTACCCACTGCAAACACTTCAGAAATAGTCCCTAAAAGAGCCATCTTGCTACATTGCATTATGGTGGGAGGGGAGATCAAAGTTCATAAACTCATTACTGAACAGATACAAGAGTTTAGTGAGAAAAGTGACCATGACTCCTGGCTCCACTTCCCTAGCACCATCATTAGACTATGCATCGATGCCCAAGTACCACTTGAAGATGAAAGACCTAATTGGCTATATCCTGGAATGGCCATAACTGCGTACAGAATGACTCTTGGCCCAATTGCTCCAAGACATACAAAAAGAAGAAATGAAGAAGGGCAACAAGCAGAAGCAGAACAAGAAGGGGAAGAAGGAGAAGAAGGAGAAGAAGAGCAAGAAGAGCAAGGAATTCCAGAAAGAAGGCAACAAGTTCCCAGAGACCCCATGGATATGAGCAGAATGCAGGAAATCATAGAAGGAATGTCTCAGCAATACATGAGGTCTCAGGAGAGACAAGAGGACTTCCACATAAAAATGATGGATATGCAAAGGAACTTTGAATCAAGATTCCTAGATCTGCAAATGGAACAGAATTTACAATTACAGGAATCTCTCAGCCACATATGCCAACACCAAGATGCCAGTATCTTGGCAATCAAGGAAGCCACCACTTTGCAGAAAGCAAGATACTCAGTTCAAGCTGATTACAACATCAGTTCTCAAATCAAGCTTAACTACATAGGAGAACATCTACACAAGATGGACCCAGCATTCCCAGCTTTTGATGAGTATTTCAAAGGAAGAAAAGAAGGAGAAATAAACAAGGCAATGGTCCTTGAAAAGGGAGTGGAAGAAACAATGAAAAAGGCTGGATTCTGGAAAAAGCTCATAAGAAAAGACAAAGGAAGTACAAGTGGTCAAAAAGAGGTAAGAAGCATGAAGAAGCAGGATCCCAATAATCAAGAAGAACCAAGCAATAAATAAAAGGTGGTCTCGCTCCTTAATAATCAAATGATAGTTGTGAATTGTCTTTATGAGCTTTCTTTCATTATAAGTCATTTAAGTTTTAATGTGAAGTTTTTAGTATGTTTGTTGGTTTACTGCTTTGAATAAAGTGAATGCCTAGAAGTTTGGATATAACTTCACCTTCTTAAACAAATGCTTGCCATGCTTGTTCTATTTCCAAAAATTAAAAGAAAAGTTTGAACAAAAGTAACTTGGCTCAATTAGTGACAAATCAAGTAGAATTAAGTGGTGGTATGCATGCTTGATTGTTTAGTTAGCTCACTGGAAATTGAGTGTAGAATTATCATTTTTTGTGTAGAAGTTGAATACTGTCTATGGATCTTGATGAATAAATGTCTTTGACCATGAAAAAGAAAGAAAAAGAAGAAGAAAAAGCCACTGAAAAAGGGCAACCAAAAAAAAATTGAGAAAATAAGCTAGGCACCAATGGTTTGAACTTCTGAGACAAATGCTTGTGGTGTTTATGTATTAAGGATATGCTTGGATGAATAGGTTCTGAGGAGTGTTTCGACACTTGGTAACTTGGGTTAACTAACCCGGGATTATCAACCAAAAGTCCATTATCAAGAGCAACCTAAATACAAAACATTTAGTCACACAAAGAGGTGCTGGGCACCAATGTCTCAAGAAGAAATGTGAACTAAAATGCCTGTAGTGGATATGTGTAGTGCACTAATAAGAAAAAGAAAATGCCAAAGGCTTGTGCAACACATGACACTGAGCAAACAAGGAGCAAAGGAGCTCTAAGAAAAAGAAAAACAAAGAAAGGAAAAAGTGCCAAGGACATAAGAATAACAAGAGGCCATAGCAGTGTTTGATGGATGCAATAAAAAAGTGATAATCCTACCTGATAAGAATGAAAAAGTGATGCTGCAACTTTCTGCATAAAACCCTTCTGATGAACTTCAAATGCTTGCTAATATAGCCAATGTAATTGCTTTTTGTTTCATACTTTCTTCTCAATTAACTCAGGACTTGCTTAGGGACAAGCAAGTATTAAGTTTGGTGTTGTGATGCCAAGGCATCTTAGGCTAGTTTCACTAGCATTTTTCTGTTAGTTTTAGTTGTTTTATGCATTTTCTTGAGCTTATAGTAACCAGAATGGTTAAATGAACAACAAAGCAATGAACCATCCAAACAGTATGATTTTGATGCAAATTCCATGAGTTTTTAGTTATATTACTTGAATGCTATGAATGGATGATTTCTCATGAAATTTTGCAAGACTTTGATGCAATTGTTTGGATGATTTCAGGGAAGAAGAGGCTAGGCAAGGAAGCAACAAAATCAATAAAAGAAGCTTGAATATCAAATGTGGAGTTTAAGCTCCAGTTTAAGCCTAAACTGGAGCTTAAACGCCAGAATCATGAGAAAGGAGGAAATGCTGTAACTGGCGTTTAACCTCCAGTTTAACCTTAAACTGGAAGTTAAACGCCAGAATGAGAAAGGCACTAAGAAGCATTTCCACGTTTAACCTCCAGTTTAACCTTAAACTGGAGGTTAAACGCCAGAATGAGAATTGAACTAAAGGAGCATTTCCACGTTTAACCTCCAGTTTAACCTTAAACTGGAGGTTAAACGTGTTCGACACTTTTTCTCACCAAGGAGCAATTCCACGTTTAACCTCCAGTTTAACCTTAAACTGGAGGTTAAACGCCAGAAGCAAGTGAGGCACCAGGAGCATTTCCACGTTTAACCTCCAGTTTAACCTCAAACTGGAGGTTAAACGTGTTCGACTATTTCTCTCCTCCAGGGTTACTTTCTTCATTCCCACGTTTAACCTCCAGTTTAACCTCAAACTGGAGGTTAAACGTGTTCGACCCATTCACACTCCTAGGCTAGTTTCTTCATTCCCACGTTTAACCTCCAGTTTAACCTTAAACTGGAGGTTAAACGTGTTCAACCACAAATTGCCTCCAGGGTTGCTTTCTTCAATTCCACGTTTAAGCTTTAGTTTAACCTTAAACTAAAGCTTAAACGTGTTCGACCATACCACAACCCATAGTTGCTTCCTTCCATTTCCACGTTTAAGTTTCAGTTTAACCTTAAACTGAAACTTAAACTTCAACTTAAATGCCACTTTTTGAAAGGGTTTCTGGGCCAAATATATTGAAGTTTAAGTTAGCTTTGAGCACAAAGTTCAACTTAAACGTATTATGGTATGAAACCCAATGGAATATCATGGTTTATGGGATTGGGCCTGAAGAATTGATGAGTCTGGAACTTCAAATTGTTGAGTCTTGTGTCATTACGTGTTTATCACTAAGTTTGCTCAATGAATGTTACAGAATGGGATCACAGCCTCATCAGGATTATGGACCATAAACCCAAAGCAAAAGGAAATCAAGGAAAAGCCTCAAAGCCCAAGAAACACAACAGAAGCTCAATTTAGAAAGTGTATAAATAGGATAGAATTTAAGTTAGAAAGAAAACTTTGGACACTGGGAAACTTTTGATCATTTTGCTATTTTTCATACTTTGTAATTGAATTCAGAGCTATGACTTACTAAACCCCTTTCATTGGGTTAGGGAGCTCTATTGTAATTCAATGAATCAATAATAGTTTTTATCTTCTTCTTCAATCTTTTCTCTTGAATTTTGTTAGAAAGCTTCTCGATCTAATTCCATTGGGTAGTTGTCTTGGGAAAGAAACTACCCATAATTGGAATCCTTCGGAACCTTGGGAAAGGAATGATGGATTCATGCTAGAGAAGCTTTCTCACAGTGAATTGGATTGGGGTTTGGATGGATATTGTGACATGTAATCCTACCAAATTGTAGTTCATGAAACTGTGTGGTATAATCAGTGATCGAGCATCATCTCTTCTTATGAACATTTAAACCAAGGGATTGGGAATTTGTTTGTTTTTAGAGAGAATTGGTGAGCCAAGGAATTGGGATCCAATCATATAAGATTGCCAAGCAAGATTCAATGAATGCATTGGTTGAGGAAGAGATGAAAATGTTTTGATTCGGAGATTTCAATATCTCCTGACCCCAATGAACCCCTCTTTCTGATCTACACTTTCTATTTACATTCTGCAAATTTCAATTCATGCAATCAACCCAATTCCCTTTACTTTCAGCAATTTACTTTCTCGCACCTTAATTCTCGCAATTTAAGTTTATGCAGTTTCAATTCCTTGCAATTTATGTTTCCTGCCACATTTACTTTATGCAATTCACATCCAAAAGTTGATTCCGCTCAACTAAACAAACTTCTAATTCGAATTGCTCATTCAACCAATCCTTGTGGGATTCGACCTCACTCTATTGTGAGTTTTTACTTGACGATAACCGCCGCACTTGCCGGAAGGAATTTTGCCGATCGTGCAATTTCCTAAATCGTAGCATATCAAGTATATTCGCATCAGGAGCTCAAGCACTCCAGAGGATCTTCAAGAAGGAGAACTAGCCGTCATCACTAAGGTGGACCCGTTCTTTAATTTCCTTGTTCTTATTATTCTATTTTTCGATTTTTATACTTGATGTTCTATCTATTTTTGTGTCTTCACTACATGATCTTTAGTATCTTAGTGTCTATGCTTTAAAGCTATGAATGTCATATGAATCCATCACCTCTCTTACATGAAAAATGCTTTAATCACAAAAGAACAAGAAGTACAGGATTTCGAATTCATCTTTAAAACTAGTTGAATTAGTTTGATGTGGTGACAATACTTTTTGTTTTCTGAATGAATGCTTGAACACTGCATATGTCTTTTGAATTTGTTGTTTAAAGGATGTTAAATTTGTTGGCTCTTGAAAGAATGATGGAAAAGGAGAAATGTTATTGAGGATCTGAAAAATCATCAAATTGATTCTTGAAGCAATAAAAAGCAAAAAAAAAACATAAAAAAAAGAGAGAGAGAAGAAGAAAAAGCAAGCAGAAAAAGCCAATAGCCCTTTAAACCAAAAGGCAAGGGTAAAAATAAAGAAAAAGATCCAAAGCAAAAAGAGTGTGCTTAAGAACCCTAGACACCTCTAATTGGGGACTCTAGCAAAGCTGAGTCACAATCTGAAAAGGTTCACTGATGAGCGGATAATTTATACGCTTTTTGGCATTGTTTTTAGTATGTTTTTAGTATGATTTAGTTAGTTTTTAGTATATTTTTATTAGTTTTTAGTTAAAATTCACTTTTCTGGACTTTACTATGAGTTTGTGTGTTTTTCTGTGATTTCAGGTATTTTCTGGCTGAAATTGAGGGTCCTGAGCAAAAATCTGATTTAGAGGCTGAAAAGGACTGCAGATGCTGTTGGATTCTGACCTCCCTGCACTCAAAGTGGATTTTCTGGAGCTACAGAAGCCCAATTGGTGCGCTCTTAACGGCGTTGGAAAGTAGACATCCTGGGCTTTCCAGCAATGTAAAATAGTCCATACTTTACCCGAGATTTGATGGCCGAAACCGGCGTTGCAAATCAGCCTCAGAATTTCCAGCGTTTAACGCTGGAACTGGCATAAAAATTGGAGTTAAACGCCCAAACTGGCATGAAAGCTGGCGTTTAACTCCAGAAAAGGTCTCTACACATGAAAGCTTCAATGCTCAGCCCAAGCACACACTAAGTGGACCCAGAAGTGGATTTTTACGTCATTTACTCATTTCTGTGTACCCTAGGTTACTAGTTCATGATCACTATTAATAGGATCTTTTGACATTGTATCTGTACCTCATGACACTTTACACGTTTCTTTGTGTACTTCTTACAGCATGAGTCTCTAAACCCCATGGTTGGGGGTGAGGAGCTCTGCTGTGTCTTGATGGATTAATGCAATTACTACTGTTTCTTATTCAATCATGCTTGCTTCCGTTCTAAGATATCACTTGTTCTTAACCCGGATGAATATGATGACCCGTGACTCTCATCATATTCTCAACTATGAACGCGTGCCTAACAACCACCTCCGTTCTACTTTAGATTGAGTAGATATCTCTTGGATTCTTTAATCAGAATCTTCGTGGTATAAGCTAGAATTGATGGCGGCATTCAAGAGAATCCGGAAGGTCTAAACCTTGTCTGTGGTATTCTGAGTAGCATTCAATGATTGAATGACTGTGACGAGCTTCAAACTCCTAAGGGCGGGGCGTTAGTGACAGACGCAAAAGAATCATTGGATTCTATTCCGGCCTGATTAAGAACCGACAGATGGATAGCCGTGCCGTGACAGGGTGCGTTGAACATTTCCACTGAGAGGATGGGAGGTAGCCATTGACAACGGTGAAACCCTACATACAGCTTGCCATGGAAGGAGCCTTGCGTGTTTGATGAAGAAGACAGTAGAAAAGTAGAGATTCAGAAGATGGAGCATCTCCAAAACCTCAACCTGTTCCCCATTACTACAAAACAAGTACTTATTTCATGTTCTTTTACTTTTCACAATCAACCCTGATAATCTTTGATATCCTGACTAAGATTTACAAGATAACCATAGCTTGCTTCAAGCCGACAATCTCCGTGGGATCGACCCTTACTCACGTAAGGTATTACTTGGACGACCCAGTGCACTTGCTGGTTAGTTGTGCGGGATTGCAAAAGTGTGATTGCAATTTCGTGCACCATTCACCTAGTTATGTATCTGTGGCATGGATGTATCCGGTGGTAATACTGGAAAACAGAGTGCTTTGGGCCACGGCCAAGACTCATAAAGTAGTTGTGTTCAAGAATCAACATACTTAACTAGGAGAATCAATAACACTATCTAAATTCTGAGTTCTTATAGATGCCAATCATTCTGAACTTCAAAGGTTAAAGTGAGATGCCAAAACTGTTCAGAGGCAAAAAGCTACTAGTCCCGCTCATCTAATTGGAGCTAAAGTTTCATTGATATTTTGGAGTCTATAGTATGTTCTCTTTTTTTTTATCCTATTTGATTTTTAGTTTCTTGGGGACAAGCAATAATTTAAGTTTGGTGTTGTGATGAGGGGATAATTTATACGCTTTTTGGCATTGTTTTCAGTATGTTTTTAGTAGATTTTAGTTAGTTTTTATTATATTTTTATTACTTTTTATTTAAACTTCACTTTTCTGGATTTTACTATGAGTTTGTGTGTTTTTCTATGATTTCAGGTATTTTCTGGCTGTAATTGAGGGACCTGAGCAAAAATCTGATTCAGAGGCTGAAAAAGGAGTGCAGATGCTGTTGGATTCTGACCTCCCTGCACTCGAAATGAATTTTCTGGAGCTACAGAAGCCCAATTGGCACGCTCTCAATTTCTTTGGAAAGTAGACATCCTGGGCTCTCCAGCAATGTATAATAGTTCATACTTTACCCGAGATTTGATGGCCCAAACCGGCGTTGTAAATCAGCTTCAGAATTCCCGGCGTTTAACGCCAGAACTAGCACAAAAATTGAAGTTAAACGCCCAAACTGGCACAAAAGCTGGCGTTTAACTCCAAGAAAAGTCTCTACACATGAAAGCTTCAATGCTCAGCCCAAGCACACACTAAGTGGACCCCGGAAGTGGATTTTTTTACGTCATTTACTCATTTCTGTATATCCTAGGTTACTAGTTCACTATTAATAGGACCTTTTGACATTGTATCTTTACCTCATGACACTTTACACGTTTCTTATTGTATCTTCTACGGCATGAGTCTCTAAACCCCATGGTTGGGGGTGAGGAGCTCTGCTGTGTCTTGATGGATTAATGCAATTGCTACTGTTTTTCATTCAATCACGCTTGCTTCTATTCTAAGATATAACTTGTTCCTAAACTTGATGAATGTGATGATCCGTGACACTCATCATCATTCTCACCTATGAACGTGTGCCTGACAATCACCTCCATTCTACCTTAGATTGAGTAGATATCTCTTGGATTCCTTAATCAAAATCTTCGTGGTATAAGCTAGAATTGATGGCGGCATTCAAGAGAATCCGGAAGGTCTAAACCTTGTCTGTGGTATTCTGAGTAGGATTCAAGGATTGAATGACTGTGACGAGCTTCAAACTTCTGAAGGCTGGGCGTTAGTGACAGACGCAAAAGAATCACTGGATTCTATTCCGACATGATCGAGAACCGACAGCTGGATAGCCGTGCCGTGATAGGGTGCGTTGAACATTTCCACTGAGAGGATGGGAGGTAGCCACTGACAACGGTAAAACCCTTGCATAAGCTTGCCATGGAAAGGAGTAAGAAGGATTGGATGAAGACAGTAGGAAAGCAGAGAGACGGAAGGGACAAAGCATCTCCATTCGCTTATCTGAAGTTCTTACCAATGAATTGCATAAGTATCTCTATCTTTATCTTTTATTCATATTTCATCTATAACCATCTGAGTCTGCCTGACTAAGATTTACAAGGTGACCATAGCTTGCTTCATACCATCAATCTCTGTGGGATCGACCCTTACTCGCGTAAGGTTTATTACTTGGACGACCCAGTACACTTGCTGGTTAGTTGTGCGAAGTTGTGATAAAGAGTTGAGATTGCAATTGTGCGTACCATGTTGATGGCGCCATTGATGATCACAATTTCGTGCACCATGTTTTTGGCGCCGTTGCCGGGGATTGTTTCGTGTATGGACAACTGACGGTTCATCTTGTTGCTTAGATTAGGTATTTTTCTTCAGAGTTCTTAAGAATGAATTCTAGTGTTTCAAGGTGATGTTCTTATCATCACCAAAGCTGATTGATTCTCATCAATTTAGCTCTTGAATGCAATGTCCTGCTGAAGCTTGGCTATCCATGTGTAACTCCTTTAGACTAAAGCTTTAGACTAACATTGCATGATTCCTGGAATTCTCATTAAGAATTTTGATACCTTTATTTTCTTTTTCCACTTAATTTTCGAAAAAAATCCAAAAAAATTACAAAATCATAAAAACCAAAAATATTTTATGTTTCTTGTTTGAGTCTAGTGTCTTATTTTAAGTTTGGTGTCTTGCATGCATTGTTTATTTGATCTCGGTTCTATTTTCAAGTCAATAATACAGAGAATTGAAGATTCAGTACATGCAGCAGAGGAATTATACAGAAAAAGCTGGGCGTTCAAAACGCACAGTAAAGAAGGCAGACTGGCGTTTAAACGCCAGCCAGGGTACCTGGCTGGGCGTTTAACGCCCAAAAAGGTAGTGCATTGGGCGTTAAACGCCAGAATGTGCACTATTCTGGGCGTTTAACGCCAGGATGGCACAAGAGGGAAGATTCTGTTTTTAATTCAAATTTTTTTCAAGTTTTCAAAGTTTTTCAAAATCAAATCTTTTTCAAATCATATCTTTTCAATCAAATCTTTTTCAAAATCAATTTCTTTCCTTTTTCAAAGATACTTGCTAACAATTAATGATTTGATTCAACATTTCAAGTATGTTACCTTTTCTGTTGAGGAAGGTTTAATGTTTGAATCATATCTTTTCTTGTTAGGCAAGTCATTAATTTTTAAAATCAAATCTTTTTAAAATTGTTTTCAAATCATATCATTTCAATCATATCTTTTTAAAAGCATAACTTTTCAATCAAATCTTTTTAATCACATCTTTTTCAAAATAATTTTCAATCATATCTTTTTAAATTCTAATTTCAAAATCTTTTTCAAAAATCACTTGATTTCTTTTCCATTCTTAGTTTTCGAAAATCAATTAAAGTTTTTCAAAATGTTTTTAAAATCTTTTTAATTTAATTTTCGAAATTTCTTCCCCTCTTCTTGCATCCTTCTATTTATGGAGTACCACTCCTCCTCAATGTACAATTCGAACTCTATCTGACTAAGTTCGAATTCTTCTACCTCTTCCTTCTAATTTTCTTTTTCTTTGACTCCTCAAGGAATCTCTATACTGTGACATAGAGGATTCCATATTTTCTTGTTCTCTTCTCTTTCATATGAGCAGGAGTAAAGACAAAAGCATTCTTGTTGAGGCTGACCCTGAACCTGAAAGGACCTTAAAGCGAATGCTAAGAGAAGCTAAGGCACAACTCTCTGTAGAGGACCTAACAAAAATCTTCAAACAAGAAGAACCCATGGCAGCCGAAAACAACAACAATGCCAACAATGCAAGGAAGGTGCTGGGTGACTTTACTGCACCTACTCCCGACTTCTATGGGAGAAGCATCTCTATCCCTGCCATTGGAGCAAACAACTTTGAGCTTAAGCCTCAATTAGTTTCTCTAATGCAACAGAATTGCAAGTTTCATGGACTTCCATTGGAAGATCCTCATCAGTTCTTAGCTGAATTCTTGCAAATCTGTGACACTGTCAAGACTAATGGGGTTGACCCTGAGGTCTACAGACTTATGCTATTCCCTTTTGCTGTAAGAGACAGAGCTAGGACATGGTTGGACTCACAACCTAAAGAAAGCCTGAACTCTTGGGAAAAGCTAGTCAATGCCTTCTTGGCAAAGTTCTTTCCACCTCAAAAATTGAGTAAGCTTAGAGTGGAAGTCCAAACCTTCAGACAGAAGGAAGGAGAATCCCTCTATGAAGCTTGGGAAAGATACAAACAATTGATCAGAAAGTGTCCCTCTGACATGCTTTCTGAATGGAGCATCATAGGTATTTTCTATGATGGTCTCTCTGAACTATCCAAGATGTCTTTGGATAGCTCTGCTGGAGGATCTCTTCATTTGAAGAAGATGCCTGCAGAAGCTCAAGAACTAATTGAAATGGTTGCAAATAACCAATTCATGTACACTTCTGAAAGGAATCCTGTGAACAATGGGATAAATCAGAAGAAAGGGGTTCTTGAGATTGATACCCTGAATGCCATCTTAGCTCAGAACAAAATATTGACCCAACAAGTCAATTTGATCTCTCAAAGTCTGTCTGGAATGCAAGCTGCACCAGGCAGTACTAAGGATGCTTCATCTGAAGAAGAAGCTTATGATCCTGAGAACCCTTCAATGGAAGAGGTGAATTACATGGGAGAACCCTATGGAAACACCTATAATTCTTCATGGAGAAATCATCCAAATCTCTCATGGAAGGATCAACAGAGACCTCAACAAGGTTTCAACAATAATAATGGTGGAAGAAACAAGTTTAGCAATGGCAAGCCTTTTCCATCATCTTCTCAGCAACAGACAGAGAATTCTAAGCAGAACCACTCTGACTTAGCAACTATGGTCTCTGATCTAATCAAAACCACTCAAAGTTTCATGAATGAAACAAGGTCCTCCATTAGAAACTTGGAGGCACAAGTGGGACAGCTGAGCAAGAAAGTTATTGAACTCCCCCCTAGTACTCTTCCAAGCAATACAGAAGAAAATCCAAAAGGAGAGTGCAAGGCCATCAATATGGCCGAATTTGGAGAGGAGGAAGAGGAAGTGAACGCCACTGAGGAAGACCTCAGTGGACGTCCACTGGCCTCCAATGAGTTGCTCAATGAGGAACCATGGGAATCTGAGGCTCAAAATGAGACCATAGAGATTCCATTGGATTTACTTCTGCCATTCATGAGCTCTGATGAGTATTCTTCCTCTGAAGAGGATGAGTATGTCACTGAAGAGCAAGTTGCTAAATACCTTGGAGCAATCATGAAGCTAAATGACAAGTTATTTGGAAATGAGACTTGGGAGAACAAACCTCCTTTGCTCACCAAAGAACTGGAAGACTTGTCTAGGCAGAGATTACCTCAAAAGAGACAGGATCCTGGGAAGTTTTCAATACCTTGTACCATAGGCACCATGACCTTCAAGAAGGCTCTGTGTGACTTAGGGTCAAGTGTAAACCTCATGCCTCTCTCTGTAATGGAGAAGCTAGGGATCTTTGAGGTGCAAGCTGCAAGAATCCCACTGGAGATGGCAGACAATTCAAGAAAACAAGCTTATGGGCTTGTAGAGGATGTTCTGGTGAAGATTGAAAACCATTACATCCCTACTGATTTCATAGTCCTAGAGACTGGGAAGTGCATGGATGAATCCATCATCCTTGGAAGACCCTTCCTAGCCACAGCAAAGGCTGTGATTGATGTGGACAGAGGTGAATTGATCATTCAAGTGAATGAAGGATCCTTTGTGTTTAAGGCTCAAGGATATCCCTCTGTCACCATGGAGAGGAAGCATGAAGAGCTTCTCTCAAATCAGAGTCAAACAGAGCCCCCATATTCAAACTCTAAGTTTGGTAGGCCACAACCAAACTCTAAGTTTGGTGTTGAACCCCCACATTCAAACTCTAAGTTTGGTGTTGGGAGGTTCCAACATTGCTCTGAGTATCTGTGAGGCTCCATGAGAGCCCTCTGTCAAGCTACTGACATTAAAGAAGCGCTTGTTGGGAGGCAATCCAATGTTATATTTTATCTATTTTCCTTTGTTATTTTATGTTTTCTGTAGGTTGATGATCATGAGAAGTCACAAAATCAATTGAAAAAGCAAAAACAAAATGAAAAACAGGAAGAAAAACAGCACACCCTGGAGGAAGAACCTACTGGCATTTAAACGCCAGTAAGGCTAGCAGATGGGCGTTTAACGCCCAGTCTGGCACCATTCTGGGCGTTTAACGCCAGAAAGAGGCACCAAACTGGCGTTAAACGCCAGAAAAGGGCAAGCACTTGGCGTTAAACGCCAGAAATGGGCACCAGCCCGGCGTTTAACGCCAGAATTGGCTCAAAACGCATTTTTGCATGCCATTTGGTGCAGGGATGACTTTTCCTTGACACCTCAGGATCTGTGGACCCCACAGGATCCCCACCAACCCCACCACCCTCTTTCTTCTTCACCCATTCACGAATCACCTCAATACCTCTTCCCCAAAAACCCTTCACCTATCCAATCCCATCTTTCTCTTCACCACTCACATCCATCCTTCATAAAACCCCACTTACCTCACCATTCAAATTCAAACCACTTTCCCTCCCAAACCCACCCATAATGGCCAAACCCTACTCCTCCCCTCACCCCTATATAAACCCATCTTCACTCCTTCATTGTCACACACTCTAAACACTACTTCTTCCCCCTTTGGCCGAACCACATAGCCTCCTCCATCTCCTCAATTTTCTTCTTCTTTTACTCTTTCTTCTTTTGCTCGAGGACGAGCAAACCTTTTAAGTTTGGTGTGGTAAAAGCATTGCTTTTTGTTTTTCCATAACCATTTATGGCATCCAAGGCCGGAGAAACCTCTAGAAAGAGGAAAGGGAAGGCAAAAGCTTCCACCTCCGAGTCATGGAAGATGGAGAGATTCATCTCAAGGGTGCATCAAGACCACTTCTATGAAGTTGTGGCCTTGAAGAAGGTGATCCCCGAGGTCCCTTTCAAACTCAAAAAGAGTGAATATCCGGAGATCCGACATGAGATTCGAAGAAGAGGTTGGGAAGTTCTTACTAACCCCATCCAACAAGTCAGAATCTTGATGGTTCAAGAGTTCTATGCCAATGCATGGATCACCAAGAGCCATGATCAAAGTGTGAACCAGAACCCAAAGAATTGGCTTACAATGGTTCGGGGGAAATACTTAGATTTTAGTCCGGAAAATGTAAGGTTGGCATTCAACTTGCCCATGATGCAAGGAGATGAACATCCTTACACTAGAAGGGTCAACTTTGATCAAAGGTTGGACCAAGTCCTCACTGACATTTGTGAAGAGGGCGCCCAATGGAAGAGAGATTCAAGAGGGAAGCCGGTTCAACTAAGAAGGCATGACCTCAAGCCCGTGGCTAGGGGATGGTTGGAGTTTATCCAACGCTCAATCATTCCCACTAGCAACCGGTCTGAAGTTACTCTAGACCGGGCCATCATGATCCATAGCATCATGATTGGAGAAGAAGTAGAAGTTCATGAGGTTATAGCCCAAGAACTCTATAAGGTGGCGGACAAGTCCTCTACCTTGGCAAGGTTAGCCTTTCCTCATCTCATTTGTCACCTCTGTTATTCAGTAGGAGTTGACATAGAAGGAGACATCCTCATTGATGAGGACAAGCCCATCACTAAGAAAAGGATGGAGCAAACAAGAGACCCCACTCATCATGAAATCCCTGAAATGCCTCAAGGGATGCACTTTCCTCCACAAAACTATTGGGAGCAACTAAATACCTCCCTAGGAGAATTGAGTTCCAACATGGGACAACTAAGGGTGGAGCACCAAGAACATTCCATCCTCCTCCATGAAATTAGAGAAGATCAAAGAATCATGAGAGAGGAGCAACAAAGGCAAGGAAGAGATATTGAGGAGCTCAAGCACTCCATAAGACCTTCAAGAGGAAGAACAAGCCGCCATCACTAAGGTGGACCCGTTCTTTAATCTCCTTGTTCTTTATTTTTCTGTTTTTCGAATTTCTATGCTTATGTTTACCCATGTTTGTGTCTTATGATCATTAGTGTCTATGGCTTAAAGTTATGAATGTCCTATGAATCCATCACCTCTCTTAAATAAACAATGTTCTTAATTGAAAAAGAGAAGAATTGCATGAATTTTGAATTTTATAACAGATTAATTATTTTGATGTGGTGGCAACACTTCTTGTTTTCTGAATGTATGCTTGAACAGTGCATATGTTTTTTGAATTTGTGGTTCATGAATGTTAAAATTGTTGGCTCTTGAAAGAATGATGAAAAAGGAGACATGTTACTGAGGATCTGAAAAATCACAAAAATGATTCTTGAAGCAAGAAAAAGCAGTGAATACAAAAAAAAAGAGAGAAGAAAAGAAGCGAAAAAAAAAGGTGGAAAACGAAAAAAAAAAAGAGAAAGAGAAAAAGAAAGAAAAAGAAAGAAATAAAGTTGTGACCCAAGGCAAAAAGAGTGTGCTTAAGAACCCTGGACACCTCTAATTGGGGACTCTAGCAAAGCTGAGTCACAATCTGAAAAGGTTCACCCAATTATGTGTCTGTGGCATGTATGTATCCGGTGGTAATACTGGAAGACAGAGTGCTTTGGGCCACGGCCAAGACTCATAAAGTAGCTGTGTTCAAGAATCATCATACTTAACTAGGAGAATCAATAACACTATCCGGATTCTGAGTTCCTAAAGAAGCCAATCATTCTGAATTTCAAAGGATAAAGTGAGATGCCAAAACTGTTCAAAGGCAAAAAGCTAAAAGCCCCGCTCATCTAATTAATACTGATCTTCATAGATGTTTTTGGAGTTCATTGCATATTCTCTTCTTTTTATCTTAGTTGATTTTTAGTTGCTTGGGGACAAGCAACAATTTAAGTTTGGTGTTGTGATGAGCGGATAATTTGTACGCTTTTTGGCATTGTTTTTAGTATGTTTTTAGTAGACTTAGTTAAGTTTTTAGTATATTTTTATTAGTTTTTAGTTAAAATTCACTTTTCTGGACTTTACTATGAATTTGTGTGTTTTTTTGTGATTTCAGGTATTTTCTGGCTGAAATTGAGGGACCTGAGCAAAAATCTGATTCAGAGACTGAAAAGGACTGCAGATGCTGTTGGATTCTGACCTCCCTGCACTCGAAGTGGATTTTCTGGAGCTACAGAAGCCCAATTGGCGCGCTCTCAACGGCGTTGGAAAGTAGACATCCTGGGCTTTCCAGGAATATATGATAGTCCATACTTTGCCCAAGATTTGATGGCCCAAACCGGCGTTCAAAGTCACCTTCAGAATTCCCAGCGTTAAACGCCGGAACTGGCACCAAAGTGGGAGTTAAACGCCCAAACTAGCACAAAAGCTGGCGTTTAACTCCAAGAAAAGTCTCTACACGAAAATGCTTCAATGCTCAGTCCAAGCACACACCAAGTGGGCCCGGAAGTGGATTTTTATGTCTTTTACTCATCTTTGTAATTCTTAAGCTACTAGTTCCCTATAAATAGGACCTTTTACTTTAGTATTTTCATCTTGGTTCTTCTGGTTCCCTCTTTGGGACCGAAGCCAATGATCACTCTTGTTCTTATGTATTTTCAACGGTGGAGTTTCTACACACCATAGATTAAGGTGTGGAGCTCTGCTGTACCTCGAGTATTAATGCAATTACTATTGTTCTTCTATTCAATTCCGCTTGTTCTTGTTCCAAGATATCACTTGTTCTTCAACTTGGTGAATGTGATGATCCGTGACACTCATCATCATTCTCACCTATGAACGTGTGACTGACAACCACCTCCGTTCTACCTTAGATTGAGTGAATATCTCTTGGATTCCTGATACACGACGCATGGTTGATCGCCTGACAACCGAGCGCTCGCCTGACAACCGAGCCAGCCATTCCGTGAGATCAAAGTCTTCGTGGTATAGGCTAGAACTGATGGTGGCATTCAAGAGAATCCGGAAGGTCTAACCTTGTCTGTGGTATTCTGAGTAGGATTCAATGATTGAATGACTATGACGTGCTTCAAACTCGCGATTGTGGGGCGTTAGTGACAAACGCAAAAGAATCACTGGATTCTATTCCGACATGATCGAGAACCGACAGCTGGATAGCCGTGCCGTGATAGGGTGCGTTGAACATTTCCACTGAGAGGATGGGAGGTAGCCACTGACAACGGTAAAACCCTTGCATAAGCTTGCCATGGAAAGGAGTAAGAAGGATTGGATGAAGACAGTAGGAAAGCAGAGAGACAGAAGGGACAAAGCATCTCCATTCGCTTATCTGAAGTTCTTACCAATGAATTGCATAAGTATCTCTATCTTTATCTTTTATTCATATTTCATCTATAACCATCTGAGTCTGCCTGACTAAGATTTACAAGGTGACCATAGCTTGCTTCATACCAACAATCTCTCTGGGATCGACCCTTACTCGCGTAAGGTTTATTACTTGGACGACCCAGTACACTTGCTGGTTAGTTGTGCGAAGTTGTGATAAAGAGTTGAGATTGCAATTGTGCGTACCATGTTGATGGCGCCATTGATGATCACAATTTCGTGCACCACCCTTAAAAGCAAAAGGCAAGGGTAAAAAGAATCCAAGGCTTTGAGCATCAATGGATAGGAGGGACCAAGGAAATAAATCCAGGCCTAAGCGGCTAAATCAAGTTGTCCCTAACCATGTGCTTGTGGCATGCAGGTCCAAGTGAAAAGCTTGAGACTGAGTGGTTAAAGTTGTGATCCAAAGCAAAAGAGTGTGCTTAAGAACTCTGGACACCTCTAACTGGGGACTTTAGCAAATCTGAGTCATAATCTGAAAAGGTTCACCCAGTCATGTCTCTGTGGCATTTATGTATCCGGTGGTAATACTGGAAAACAAAGTGCTTAGGGCCACGGCCAAGACTCATAAAGTAGCTGTGTTCAAGAATCAACATACTAAACTAGAAGAATCAATAACACTATCTAAAATTCTGAGTTCCTATAGATGCCAATCATTCTAAACTTCAAGGGATAAAGTGAGATGCCAAAACTGTTTAGAAGCAAAAAGCTACTAGTCTCGCTCATCTAATTAGAACTAAGCTTCATTGATATTTTGGAATTTATAGTATATTCTCTTCTTTTTATCCTATTTGATTTTCAGTTGCTTGGGGACAAGCAACAATTTAAGTTTGGTGTTGTGGTGAGCGGATGATTTATACGCTTTTTGGCATTGTTTTTAGGTAGTTTTTAGTAGGATCTAGCTGCTTTTAGGGATGTTTTTATTAGTTTTTATGCAAAATTCACATTTTTGGACTTTACTATGAGTTTGTGTGTTTTTCTGTGACTTTAGGTATTTTCTGGCTGAAATTAAGGGACCTGAGCAAAAATCTGATAGGAGGCTGACAAAGGACTGCTGATGTTGTTGGATTCTGACCTCCCTTTACTCGAAATAGATTTTCTGGAGCTACAAAACTTCAAATGGCACGCTCTCAATTGCGTTAAAAAGTACACATCCAGGGCTTTCCAGCAATATATAATAGTTCATACTTTATTCAAGTTTAGATGACAAAAACTGGCGTTCCACGCCAGTTCCATGCTGCATTCTGGAGTAAAACGCCAGAAACACGTCACAAACCAGAGTTAAACGCCAAAAACACGTTACAGCTCGGCGTTTAACTCCAAGAGAAGTCTCTGCACGTGTAAAGCTCAAGCTCAGCCCAAGCACACACCCAAGTGGGCCCCGGAAGTGGATTTCTGCACTTAGACTTATTTCTGTAAACCCTAGTAACTAGTTTTGTATAAATAGAACTTTTTACTATTGTATTTAGAATCTTTGGATATCTTTTGATCCTTTGATCACGTTTTGGAGGCTGGCCTCATGGCCATGCCTAGCCCGTGTTCTTATGTATTTTCAACGGTGGAGTTTCTACACACCACAGATTAAGGTGTGGAGCTCTGCTGTACCTCGAGTATTAATGCAAAGTACTATTGTTCTTCTATTCATTTCATGCTTATTCTTATTCTAAGATATTCATTTGTAGTTCAACCTGATGAATGTGATGATCTGTGACACTCATCACCATTCTCACTTATGATCGTGTGCCTGACAAACACTTCCGTTCTACCTTAGATTGAATGAGTATCTCTTGGATTCCTTAATCAAAATCTTCGTGGTATAAGCTAGAATTATTGGTGGCCATTCCTGAGATCCGAAAAGTCTAAACCTTGTCTGTGGTATTCCGAGTAGGATCTGGGAAGGGATGACTGTGACGAGCTTCAAACTCGCGAGTGTTGGGCGTAGTGACAGACGCAAAAGAATCACTGGATTCTATTCCAACATGATCGAGAAAACCGACAGATGATTAGTCGTGCTGTGACAGCGCATTTGGACCATTTTCACTGAGAGGATGGGAAGTAGCCATTGACAACGGTGACGCCCTACATACAGCTTACCATGGAAAGGAGTAAGAATGATTGGATGAAAGTAGTAGGAAAGCAGAGATTCAGAAGGAACACAGTATCTTCATGCACTTATTTGAAATTCCCACCAATGAATTACATAAGTATCTCTATCTCTATTTCTATTTTATGCTTTATTTATCTTTATATTCGAAAACCATTATAACCATTAGAATCCGCCTGACTGAGATTTACAAGATGACCATAGCTTGCTTCATACCAACAATCTCCGTGGGACCGACCCTTACTCACGTAAGGTTTATTACTTGAATGACCGAGTGCACTTGCTGGTTAGTTGTGCGAAGTTGTGACAAAGTGTGATTCACATTTGAGAACACCAAGTCTATTGGCGCCATTGTTGATGATCACAATTTTGTGCACCACTGGGCGTGGTGATAGATGCAAAAGGAACAATGGATCCTATTCCAACATTAGTGAGAACCAACAGATGATTAGCCATGTTGATGCCAGGGCATCTTGGCCAGTTTCACTGACCTTTTCTTTACTGTTTTTAAGGTAGTTTCATGCATTTCCTTAGGAAATAAGCTAGTTTTGGGTGGATATTCACTTATACCTTGATTCAAGCATACATTGTGCATTTTACATGATTTCATGAGGATTTTGCATGAGTTTAGTGACAAATTGTATGTTGCATTACCCATGACTTGGACTAGAACTTTGATGCACTCTATTGCTTGATTTCAGGACCAAAGGAAGCAAGGAAGAACCACTTAGCAGTCACGTTAATCTAATTAACGTGGCCACTAACGTGGAATGGGAGGTAACTTGCAAAGTTGATGAGAAAAATGACTGCCAATAACGCTCTCGAAGCCATCATTGCCCACGTTAAGAGTCACGTTAACTAAGTTAACGTGAACTCTAACGTGAAGGAGGGACTTTGAGCCAACGTTAGTGACACTTAACATTATCACTAACGTTGGCCAATGATCATAAGTGGCCACGTTAGAGTACACGTTAACTTAGTTAACGTGGCCTCTAACGTTAAAAGGGGGAAGGAAGCCAACGTTAGTGACATTCAACATTGTCACTAACGTTGGCCTAAGGTGTAATGTACCATGTTAACTTCCACGTTAACTTGGTTAATGTGGGAGCTAACGTAAGAGGCAAGGGAGGACGACAACGTTAGTGACACCCAATATTGTCACTAACATTGGAAGCACCCACAAAACCCCCAAGGAGCCACGTTAACTTTCACGTTAACTTAGTTAACGTGGAAGCTAACGTTGATGAGTAAAAGATGAGCCAACATTAGTGACACTCAACATTGTCACTAACGTTGGGGATGGCTAAGAATGGCCACGTTAACTTCGTTAACGTGGGACTCTAACGTGAGACATAGGGGCACACTGGAACGTTAGTGACAATGTTAAGTGTCACTAACGTTCTCGAAGGTTGGCAAGGCCACGTTAGAAGCCACGTTAACCTAGTTAACGTGGGACTCTAACGTGAGACATAGGGGCACACTGGAACGTTAGTGACAATGTTAAGTGTCACTAACGTTCTCAAAGGTTGGCAAGGCCACGTTAGAAGCCACGTTAAGCTAGTTAACGTGGGACTCTAACGTGAGCCATAGGGGCACACTGGAACGTTAGTGATAATGTTAAGTGTCACTAACGTTCTCGAAGGTTGGCAAGGCCACGTTAGAAGCCACGTTAGCCTAGTTAACGTGGGCTCTAACGTGAGGCAAAGGGGTACATTGGAACGTTAGTGACAATGTTGAGTGTCATTAACGTTCTCGAACTCATACTTTTACTAAACGTTAACACCCCTAACGTCCTGAGCTAAAGTCTCTGCCCACTTCACACTATCTCTCTGCAAGTAAAACCAAGCCCAAATGAAGAAGAGAACCGCTTCAAACCCAAGATCCAAAGGCCCAAGACTTAAAGAGCCAACTAGAAGCTGAGAAGAGTAGTATATATAGGAGTAGCTTTGAATTATATAAGGAGTTCGGCAAGTTGGAAAACTACTCTCTGTATTTTTACTTTCTCTGCTCTTCTAGTTCCATGATGTATTCTCCATCTTTGTTTTCATTTTCTAGAAGCTATGAACAACTAAACCCCTTTCATTGGGTTAGGGAGCTCTGTTGCAATTTGATGGATCAATACTAGTTTTCATTATTCTTCTTCTATCATTTCTCTTGATTTTACTTGAAAGCTTTTGATCTTCATCCCATTGGGTAGTTATCTTGGAAAAGAAGCTATTCAAACTTGGATCTCTTCTGAGCCTTGAAAGAGGAATGAAGAGATCAAGCTAGAAATGCTTTCTCATGCTGGACCGAATTGGGTTTGGATGGATATGTGACTATAATCCTCTCAATACTTGATTTGGGAAATGCATGTGGTATAATTAGTGACCACACTTCATCTCTTCTCATGAACAATTGACCAAGGAATTGGCTATTGATCAAGATTTGAGATATTGAATTGCAAGAAATTGTAATTCAATCAATTAAGATTGCCAAGGAGATCAATGAGTGCATTGATTGAGGAAGAGATGAAAATGAACTTGATCCGGAGAATTGCAACATCTCCTACGCCCAATCAACTCCCCAATTCTGATCTCACCCATTCTCTTTAATTTCTGCATTTACTTTTATGAGCAAACACCCCATTCCCATTTACAATTCTGCAATTTACTTTCAGTCATTTACTTTCAGCCCATTAATTCTAGCATTTAATTTTTCTGTCATTTACATTCCCGCCATTTTATTTTCTGCAAATCTCAACCCAAATTCTGAATTCTCTTAACTAGAACATTCTTCTAATTAAAGTTGCTTGATCAATCAATCCCTGTGGGATTCGACCTCACTCTATTGTGAGTTTTTACTTGACGACAAATTCGGTACACTTGCCGAAGGAAATTTGTTGAGAGACAGTTTCCACCTGCAACAAGTTTATGGCGCCGTTGCCGGGGATTGATTGTGCATCAACAATGATTAAATTAGGAGATCACTAGATTGAGCATTTTTGTTTTGTTGATTTAATTTTCTGTTTGAGTAATTTACTTTCTGTCTTAGTTAACTTCTCCCCTTCCCCCTCTACTCTTTCGTGTTCTTTGTTATTTACCATTCATTTTGCTAACTGGTGCACGAAATGCAATCTCACTCTTTGACAATTTGCACAACTAACCAGCAAGTGCACTGGGTCATCCAAGTAATACCTTACGTGAGTAAGGGTCGATCCCACAGAGATTATTGGTTTGAAGCAATCTATGTTTATTTTATTAATCTTAGTCAGGATGTCAATAAGGTTATTTGGATTTAATTGTAAGAAGTAAAAGTGTTTGGAATAAGTAATTGTTACTTTATTAATGAAGAATATGTTGGGGTTTTGGAGATGCTTTGTCCTCTGAACTTCAACTCTTCCTTGAAATCCTTTTCCTCACGCAAGGCTCCTTCCATGGCAAGCTGTATGTAGGGTGTCACCATTGTCAGTGTCTACCTCCCATCCTCTCAGTGAAAATGGTCCAGATGCTCTGTCACAGCACGGCTAATCAGCTGTTGGTTCTCGATCATGTTGGAATAGGATCCATTGATCCTTTTGCGTTTGTCATCACGCCCAGCAATCGCGAGTTTGAAGCTCGTCACAGCCATTCAATCCTTGAATCCTACTCGGAATACCACAGACAAGGTTTAGACCTTCCGAATCCTCAAGAATGGCCGCCATCAATTCTAGCTTATACCACGAAGATTCTGATTAAGGAATCTAAGAGAAGCTCATTCAGTCTGATGTAGAACGGAGGTGGTTGTCAGGCACACATTCATGGATCTGAGGAAGGTGATGAATGTCACGGATCATCACCTTCTTCATGTTTAAGCGCGAATGAACATCTTAGATAGGAACAAGCGTGTTTAAATGGAAAACAAAGGTAATTGTATTAATTCATCGAGACGCTGCAGAGCTCCTCACCCCCAACAATGGAGTTTAGAGACTCATGCTGTCAAAAGGTACAAATTTCATATCTAAAATGTCATGAGGTGCAAAATAAGTCTCTAAAAGTTGTTTAAATAGTAAACTAGTAACCTAGGTTTACATAAAATGACTAAACTGTGATAGATAGTGCAGAAATCCACTTCTGGGGCCCACTTGGTGTGTGCTGGGGCTAAGACTTAAGCTTCTCACGTGCCTGGGGCTGTTTTGGGCATTCAACGCCAGGTTGTAACCTATTTCTGGCGTTGAACTCCAGCTTGTAACCTATTTCTGGCGCTGGACGCCAGACAGCAGCATGATACTGCTGTTGAACGCCAGTTTACGTCATCTATCTTCGCGCAAAGTATTGACTATTATATATTTCTGGAAAGCCCTGGATGTCTACTTTCCAACGCCGTTGAGAGCGCGCCAATTGGACTCCTGTAGCTCCAGAAAATCTATTTCGAGTGAAGGTAGGTCAGAATCCAACAGCATCAGTAGTCCTTTTTCAGCCTAACTCAGATTTTTGCTCAGCTCCCTCAATTTCAGCCAGAAAATACCTGAAATCACAGAAAAATACACAAACTCATAGTAAAGTCTAGAAATATGATTTTTGCCTAAAAACTAATAATATTTAACTAAAAACTAATTAAAACATACTAAAATCTACATGAAATTACCCCCAAAAAGCGTATAAAATATCCGCTCATCACAACACCAAACTTAAACTGTTGCTTGTCCCCACGCAACTAGATGAATAAAAGAGGATAAAAAGAAATCAAGAAGCAATAATATCTCAGAGTTTTAAGTGAAGCTCAGATTCTAATTAGATGAGCGGGGCTAGTAGCTTTTTGCTTCCAAACAGTTTTGGCATCTCACTTTATCCTTTGAAATTCAGAATGATTGGTATCCATAGGAACTCAGAATTCAGATAGTATTATTGATTTTCCTAGTTAAGTATGTTGATTCTTGAACACAGCTACTTTTATGAGTCTTGGCCGTGGCCCTAAGCACTTTGTTTTCTAGTATTACCACCGGATACACAAATGCCACAGACACATGACTGGGTGAACCCTTTTCAGATTGTGACTCAGCTTTGCTAGAGTCCCCAGTTAGAGGTGTCCAGAGCTCTTAAGCACACTCTTTTTGCTTTGGATCACGACTTTAACCACTCAGTCTCAAGTTTTTCACTTGGACCTGCATGCCACAAGCACATGGTTAGGGACAGCTTGGTTTAGCCGCTTAGGCCTGGAACTATTTCCGTGGGCCCTCCTATCCACTGATGCTCAAAGCATTGGATCCTTTTCTTAATCCAATGATTCCTTGTAAATTTTTTTTCCACTGCTTTTTCTTGCTTCAAGAATCAAATTCATGATTTTTCAGATCATCAATAATATTTTTTGTGTTCCTCATTCTTTCAGGAGCCAATATTCGTAAAATTCAGGATAAAATATGCACTGTTCAAGCATTCATTCAGAGAACAAAAAGTATTACCACCACATATAACTAATTATAATTTTTATTATTAAGAACTCGAAAAATATAAATTACTTCTTTATTCTAAAAATCTACTATTTTATTCATGTCTGATGATGATGAGAAAAATAAATTATAACTTTAATTGGAATAAAACCAGAATAGATATGCTAACTACTACTACTACTACTCTATATATCTCCTAAGGTAAATTTCTATAATAATACTATAACAGAGTTAAAGCTAAAATTAGAAGTCAATAACCTGTATTTTGAGAAGTAGATGTTCCTCTGATCTGTGGGGTGCTTGGTCCTTCAAGGATTAATTTCTGGCGCTTCAGCTCCCTTAAATCATGCCCTTGCTCTTCTTGTTCCTTAAGCAGTTTTCAAAGCATGCTACTTTGATTGTTCTGTTCTTCCTTTATTTGGTTCATAGCTTCTTGCAATTTGGAAATGGATGCCTCAAGGTGTTCCCAATATTCGAATTGAGGAAGTTCTGGGAGGACTTCTTGTGCTCTCCTCTTGATTAGATCATCCTGCAGCTGTTGTCTGTCCATTGATATTCTAATGATTGGCCTCTCAACTGAGATATACTCTGTTATTCCCATCTTCACTCCGGCATCTCTACAGAGCATAGAGATTAAGCTTGGATAGGCCAATCTGGCATCCTTGGAATTCCTGTTTGCTATTTTGTATAGTTCACACGAGATCAGTTGATGGACTTCTACTTCTTTTCCCAACATGATGCAGTGAATCATCACTGCTCTTTTAATAGTAACTTTAGAACGGTTGCTGGTGGGTAATATAGAATGCCCAATGAAATCCAGCAAGCCTCTGGCTGCTGGTTTGAGATCTTCTCTTTTGAGTTGATTTGGGATGCCAGTTGTGCTGGTGGTCCACCTGGCTTCAGGGATGCATATATCCTCTAGAATCTTGTCCAAGCCTTTATTTACCCTCATCATTCTCCTATTAAAGGAGTCTGGGTCATCTTTCAGTTGAGGAAGCTTAAAGATCTCCCTGATTTTGTCAGGATGAGTATGAACAATCTTTCCTCTGACTAAGGTCCGATGGTCATAGAGGGCAGCTCCAATTATTCTTTGCCTGTCTGTCTGCCATAGATTAGCATAGAACTCCTGAACCATGTTCCTTCCCACTTTTATTTCAGGATTAGCTGGGATTTCCCAGTTCCTGTTTCGAATTTGTTCTTGGATCTCTGGATATTCATCTTCTTTCAGATCAAACTTGACTTCCGAGATCACTGATCTTAGACTCATTATTTTGTAGTAATGGTCTGAATGTTCTTTAGTTAAGAACTTCCCTTGATTCCAAAGTGGCTTTGGAATATTCTCTTTCCTGCCTCTTGGGTTGGGTTGTTTTCCTTTAGGGGCCATGATCAAAGTGAGTATGTTTTTGTGATCACGGATAAGCACACCAAACTTAGAGGTTTGCTTGTCCCCAAGCAAAAGAAAAGAGAGAAGAGGGATAGGAGGAGAGTAAGTGTGGAATGTTGGATGGTGAGAGGGGCACCGAAAGTGGATATAAAGGGAGGGGGTGGGTTTTCGAAAATAAGAAAGAGATATAAGATAAAAGATATGATTTATAAAAGATAAATATGACAAGAAAAGGATATAATTTAAAAAGATATGAATGATATTTAAAAATAAATTTGAAATTTATAGTTTGAAAAAGATTTTAAAAGATAATTAAGTTTGAAAAGAAATTGGAAAAATAGTTGGATTGGATTGGAAAAAGGTTTATGTTTATGTATGAAGCTACATTTGATATTTTTGAAAAAGGGATTTTAGAAATTAGGGTTTTTAGAAATTAGGATTAAAAATTTTGGAATTGAAGGATGATATTTTGAAACATGTTTATGCAAGAAATCATGAATTGAAACATAAAAATTAGAAAATTTGTGAAGAAAAATGAATTTTACCTCCTCCCCAACATTCTGGCGTTAAACGCCCAACTGCTGCATGTTTTGGGCGTTTAACGCCCAAATGTTGCTTCTCCTGGGCGTTCAACGCCCAGCTGTTGCTTCTTTCTGGCATTGAACGCCAGGAAGTCCTTTGTTACTGGGCGTTTTTCTAAATGCCCAGGATGCTGAAATTCTGGCGTTAAACGCCCAGAAGGAGCTTCTTTCTGGCGTTCAACGCCCAGAAGATGCTCCTTTCTGGCGTTTAACACCCAAATGGCTATCCTTACTGGCGTTGAACGCCCAGTGGATGCTTCTTTTGGGCGTTCAACGCCCAAAACGTTTCTTACTGGCCTTTTTCATGCCAGTGAGCTCCAAAATTCCCCTGTAACTATGTGAATTCAAGCAATTGCTATTTTACCTTGAAGATACTTTGACATAAACCTGTGAAAAGAGATTAATTAACAAAAAACAAATAAAATTAAATTTTGTGAATGGCTGGGTTGCCTCCCAGCAAGCGCTTCTTTAATGTCGTTAGCTGGACTATTACTGAGCTTTAATCAAGTCTCAGTTTTGAGCACTCTTGCTCAAAATTGCCTTCAAGATAATGTTTAACTCTCTGTCCATTAACAATGAACCTTTTGTTAGAGTCATTATCCTGAAGCTCAACGTATCCATATGGTGATACACTTGTAATCACATATGGACCTCTCCACCGGGACTTCAATTTCCCGGGGAATAATTTGAGCCTAGAATTGAATAGCAGAACTTTATGCCCTGGCTCAAAGACTCTGGATGACAATTTCTTATCATGCCATCTTTTTGCTTTCTCTTTGTATATTTTTGCATTTTCGAAAGCATTGAGTCTAAATTCCTCTAGCTCATTTAACTGAAGCAATCATTTTTCTCCAGCTAACTTGGCATCAAGGTTCAGGAATCTGGTTGCCCAGTAGGCCTTATGTTCCAGTTCCACTGGCAAGTGACATGCCTTTCCATACACAAGCTGGTATGGAGAGGTCCCTATAGGGGTCTTGAATGCTGTTCTGTATGCCCACAGAGCATCATCTAAGCTTCTTGCCCAATCCCTTCTACGGTTAATTACAGTCCGTTCTAGGATTCTTTTGATTTCTCTATTTTAGACTTCAGCTTGCCCATTAGTCTGTGGATGATATGGAGTGGCCACCCTGTGGCTAACTCCATAACGAACCAAAGCAGAATAGAGCTGTTTATTACAGAAATGAGTGCCCACATCACTGATTAGTACTCTAGGGGTGCCAAATATGCTGAAGATGTGTTTCTGGAGGAATTTTAACACTGTCTTAGTGTCATTAGTGGGTGTTGCAATAGCTTCTACCCATTTGGATACATAATCTGATGGTGTTTTTGCGGAAAACGAATTTTCCAACACTCAAATCCAACCGGCAAGTGTACCGGGTCGCATCAAGTAATAATAACTCACAAGAGTGAGGTCGATCCCACAGGGATTGATGGATCAAGCAATTTTAGTGGGTGATTAGTTTAGTCAAGCTAACATTGAGTGAATTGTGTGAAGTTGATCAACAGAAAATAAATTGCAAGGAATTTAAAAGATGCAGAAAATAAAATTGCAGGAAACTTAAAGAACAAGAAAGTAAAATTGCAAGAATCTTAAATGACAAGAAAAGTAAATTGCATGAAAAGTAAAGGGGAGTTGGGTACTGAAAATTAAAGAGAGCAATAGATCAAAGCTTAGAACAATTGCAAGGAAATTAAATTGCAGGAAAAGTAAATTGGGATCATGAACAGAAATGTAAAATGAAGAACAAGTGCAGAAGAATTAAATTGCTTGAAAGTAAATTGAAAACCAATGGAACAGTAAAAACAGAAGAGCAGCCAAGAACTCAACTCAATTGCAAAATAAAATTGAAGATCTCAGGGAATCAAAGAGACTAGAAAACAAGTCTAGATCTCAATTCCTTCCTTGATCCAACCAAGAACAATTGCAGAAGAGAAGAAAGATGAAAGCAGTGAAAGAAACTTCAGATCCAATTTCTCAATTTCATCAATTATGCAGAAGAACACAAATGAATTTCAGATCAAAGATTGGAACAGAATTCCTCCAACCTCAATCCAAAATTTCAAAACAAGAGAAAGACTAAAGAGAGAGCTATCTATTCCTAATGGAGCCGGCCTCTTTACAAAGATGGAAATGATGCCTTATATAGGCTTTACAAAATAAAATGAAAATTAAAACAAATTAAAAAAAATGAAAATCCTAATTTAATTGATCCATGTGCCTTTGAGTGATGATGTGGGCTTTGCTTGCTTTGGATTTGAGGAGAAATGGGTTTGGTTGGCCTTGATTCAATTTGGAGAGGAATTGAATTTAAATGGAATTTTGGTTGGATTTTTGGCCAATGAGTGTTTGCTTCCAATTTGCTTCCAAGAGGCTGCCCTGCCCTTGTGGAGGGCAGGGCAGAAAATTGGTGCATGGTGGTGCGTCCGTGGTGCAAGCTGGTGCGGCCTTGGTGCGTGAGATGCTGCCCTGCCCGCGCCAAGGGCAGGGCAGGAAAAGTTGGTGCGCCAGAAATTCCTTGGTGCTGCCAGAATCAGGAATTGGTGCACCAGAATTGAAAATTGGTGCGCCAGAATTGAGCTTGGTGCATAGGATGCTGCCAGGGACGTGCCATGGTGCGCCAGATGCTGCCAGAACGTGCCATGGTGCGCCAGATTTGTGCACCAACCCAAATGCTGCCCTGCCCTCGCGGAGGGCCCTGCCCTCGCGGAGGGCAGGGCAGTGTTTTCACTTTGATGTCCCAAGTTCGAACCATGGCCGAAACACACACGCTACTTAATTTCCTTGGCTTTCTTGGCACCAAAGTAAGGCCTAGTTTTTTGCTTTCTCATGGCCCTTAAAGATGCCTTTCGTTCCTGCCTCAATTGGACGCCAAATATGGATTTCTATATATCGTTGGAAAGCTCTGAATGTCAGCTTTCCAACGCAACTAGAAGCACATCAATTGGACGTCTGTAGCTCAAGTTATAGCCCTTTAAAGTAGGCATGGTCATGCTATGTGCGGCCAGATTTTAACTTAGCGAAAATTCTTGCTTCCAACCACACTTTGCATCACGATTCTGCCCTGCCCTTGGCAAGGGCAGGATCGTGTGCGTGCTGGCTGCTTCCTTCCTTGATTTGGTCATGGGCCACGCTTTTAAAAGCGTGGCCTAAGGCTCCAAAGTGTACCCCAACTTCAAAGTGTACCCCAAAGCTCTTTTTTTCTCCTTTTTTTGTGCTTCTTTGCTTCTTTTTCTTCTTATTTCCTACAAGATTTATAAAATTAAAATATCAAGAAAATATATCATTTAAGTACAAAAAGCATTCAATATTTAAGCACAAATCATCAATTTCTTGTATGAAAGAGCATAGAAAATGGGTATATGATGACATGTCATCACAACACCAAACTTAAATCTTGCTTGTCCCCAAGCAAGAAAAGAATCATGCAATAAAGATTGACAATCCAAGGTAAGAAGAATAGCCACTCAATGTTCATGGCAAGCTAGTTTTCTATGCATGCTACAATTACAAAAGAGATGTAAATGATTGATGCTTCTATCTAGCTTATTTTATGAAATCTTTTTCTTATAATTCTTCCTTGAAACAAGCTTTTGATTTTTTTTTCTCCTTTTGGGTGCTTTGCCCCATGAGTTAATAACAAAGCTACGACTTCTAAATGCTTTGTTTTCAAGTATTACCACTTGATACATAAGCACCACAAGCATTTAATTAGAGGACTTCATTAAGCTCATCATTTTTTTTTCTTTTCTTGACTCTCTAATTATTGATGCTCAGAACCTTGAGCTTTGAGGGAGTGCTTTTGCACTTGAGCCTAGCCTTGACTTCTAAGTGTTTTGTTTTCAAGCATTTGGCTTGATACATAAACACCACAAGCACTTAGCAAATAAATTGCCATTGGTACTCAGAGCCTTCAACTTTCTCATTCTTTCCCTTTTTCTTTTCTTGCTTTAATTGTATTTGCTTCTTCAAGGTTTTCATGATTTCAAAAGATTTCACAAAATGTACTAGATGAAAAACTTCAATTAAATAAAATCCAATGCAATTGAGCAACAATCAATCATACTAGCTTTCCAATACTTGTATGCACATGCTAAATTCTTCTTTAATTCCTTGTTTGTTTATGATCATGATGCTTTATTGCTTTTGAATTCACAAAGCTCAAGTTGGTAGTTATAATGCCACAACAACATATTTCAAATCAAATTCAAGCTATGCTTAGTCATACCACACATGTATACAGAAAATATAAAGACAATCATGCAATTTAAAGTGCTAGAAATAAATGAGAGGAAAAGGAACTTTACAACCTTGTAGTCCATCTTCTCTATTGTTGTCATTTTCCTCCCATTCTTCTCCTTCCCATACCAAATCAGAATGCTTGCTCTTCCTCAAGCAACAATTAGAACAATGGTGGTGGGGTCTAAAATGGATCATGAATGTCTCACACAAAAGGATGTCAGTAGCATATGTGTTTAGGCAAGCAAGATTAAGAGTAACCATCAAGGCACAGAAAAACAAAAACATTATGATTGCAAACATAGGATGGTGTGCATGATACATTGCATAAAAGAAATAAGTGGCACACCAAACTTAGTGTGACACTCTCACTTGGAATTGATGCAAGTATCTAGTAAACATTGAACCAAATTTTGTTGCATAGCAACACCAAACTTAAAATGCAACCATATGTCAATTTTATTTGAATTAAAACTAAACAAAAGAAACTGTTGTTTGTTAAATACAATCACCAAGTGAAGAATCTTGTCATGAATAAAGGTCTTTTGGTGATGTATTAACAAACACAGTTAACAAAAGAAAGCATTAAAAACAAGTAAATGAATAAAACAAAAAGGAAACTGAAATGTTAAACCGAAAGAGAAAAATAAAATTGCAGAAGCATTATGATTATGCAAACAAGTAGTGTTGCTTGAATGAATTGCATAGAAAATAAGTGGCACACCAAACTTAGAATCTTGGTGTGTCACTTTCATTTTTGATTTGATGCAATCATCCAAAAAGATTGAAAACAATTTGTTGCAATGCAACACCAAACTTAGAATGTAACCATATGCCAATTTATTGAATTTAAACAAAGCATAGAATGAAATGTACCTACGGTTGGGTTACCTCCCAACAAGTGCTCTTTTAGTGTCATTAGCTTGACATGTTGTTCTTCACTTTCTTCCTCTTCTTCCAGTTTGTTAAGAGGAATGACCTTAAGGGGGGAGAAGATTCAGCTACTGTCCCTTGTCTTGGCCTTTCCTCAACAAGCTTTCTTTTGCAAATGTCTTGATTGATTTTGCTTGCTGGATCAGGGACAGAATTGGTGTTCTTGCTAGTTGCCTTCACTTCTTTGGATTCATGAATTGGTTGCTGTGTGATTTTTGGAGTTTGATCTTCATCCAGAGCCTTTTGAATTGGTGGTTCAATGAGCTTGTCCTTCATGTGCCTCTCTGTTTCACTTGAGTTTGACTTTTCTTGAGTATCCTCCTCACTAGCTTGTTCTTCCACTTCCTCTTTTACACTCAACATTTGCTTTAATAGCTCTTTCATGGAGGAGGTTTGTTGATTTTCCCAAGCTTTCTTCATCTCCTCTTCATATTTCTCAATCACAGATTTAATTGTTGAGAGTTGTTGGGTCAGGAAATTTTGTGAGAGTTGTGAGTCTTCATGTTCCCTTGTCATCTCAAGTGCAATTTCTTTTTCAACCACCTCGTTCTTCATTGAAAGTTCACTTGATACAGTAGCCTCCTCATCTTGCTCTTCCTCCATTAAAATTTCAATTGATATAGGAACCTCTTCTTCCTCTTCTTCACTCACAGATTGTTCCTCATCCTTAAAACTTGGTGATCCTGAATGAATCTTCCTTTGCTCTACATGCCCTTCTGTTTTCTTGAGGAGGAATTCTTGTTCTGTCCAGCGTTGTTTTTGTTCTTCCATAATTTGTTCTTGTCTTTCCAATAATTCTCTGGACTTTTGAAGGGGATCCTCAGCCACTAGCTCAAAGGATAAAGGTTGAGAGTAATTTTGTGGTTGGTGAGATGAGTTGTATGGATCTTGGAGGGAATTTTGTGTTGAGGCATAATCAAATGATGAAGAATTTTGAAATGAGAAATTGGGAAGTAAGGGTGGATAATTTTTCATGTGATTTGACTGCTCAGAATTTGCAGTTTCTTGGTGATACTCCCATCCACCATGAGGATAATGATATGAATCATTTTGTGGTGGTGGTTGGTATCCCTCATAATTCTCTTGCTCATCTTGGGGTTCTGAAGCAAACCTCCATGGATTGGAGTGCTCAGAATTTGTGTCTTCCTGGTGGTATTCCCAACCATAATTAGAATAATGACTTGAATCATATTGTGATGGTGGGTAATATCCCATGAAGTTTGTTTGATTAAAAGATGAGGTGAACTCCATTTGAATTTTGTAGAACATAACACCAATGAAAATTGAAATTACTCATATCAGATATGAGTTTTGCTTAGTGAGGCAAAAACACAAACACCTTGATTTCAACTTTAAAACAAAGAACCAAAAAAAGAAAATGCTTGATCTAGACTTCTCACCCACTTAATCATTGTTGATCTAATCAATCCCCGGCAACGGCGCCAAAAACTTGATGGTGTTTTTGCGAAAAACGAATTTTCCAACACTCAAATCCAACCGGCAAGTGTACCGGGTCGCATCAAGTAATAATAACTCACAAGAGTGAGGTCGATCCCACAGGGATTGATGGATCAAGCAATTTTAGTGGGTGATTAGTTTAGTCAAGCTAACATTGAGTGAATTGTGTGAAGTTGATCAACAGAAAATAAATTGCAAGGAATTTAAAAGATGCAGAAAATAAAATTGCAGGAAACTTAAAGAACAAGAAAGTAAAATTGCAAGAATCTTAAATGACAAGAAAAGTAAATTGCATGAAAAGTAAAGGGGAGTTGGGTACTGAAAATTAAAGAGAGCAATAGATCAAAGCTTAGAACAATTGCAAGGAAATTAAATTGCAGGAAAAGTAAATTAGGATCATGAACAGAAATGTAAAATGAAGAACAAGTGCAGAAGAATTAAATTGCTTGAAAGTAAATTGAAAACCAACGGAACAGTAAAAACAGAAGAGCAGCCAAGAACTCAACTCAATTGCAAAATAAAATTGAAGATCTCAGGGAATCAAAGAGACTAGAAAACAAGTCTAGATCTCAATTCCTTCCTTGATCCAACCAAGAACAATTGCAGAAGAGAAGAAAGATGAAAGCAGTGAAAGAAACTTCAGATCCAATTTCTCAATTTCATCAATTATGCAGAAGAACACAAATGAATTTCAGATCAAAGATTGGAACAGAATTCCTCCAACCTCAATCCAAAATTTCAAAACAAGAGAAAGACTAAAGAGAGAGCTATTTATTCCTAATGGAGCCGGCCTCTTTACAAAGATGGAAATGATGCCTTATATAGGCTTTACAAAATAAAATGAAAATTAAAACAAATTAAAAAAATGAAAATCCTAATTTAATTGATCCATGTGCCTTTGAGTGATGATGTGGGCTTTGCTTGCTTTGGATTTGAGGAGAAATGGGTTTGGTTGGCCTTGATTCAATTTGGAGAGGAATTGAATTTAAATGGAATTTTGGTTGGATTTTTGGCCCATGAGTGTTTGCTTCCAATTTGCTTCCAGGAGGCTGCCCTGCCCTTGTGGAGGGCAGGGCAGAAAATTGGTGCATGGTGGTGCGTCCGTGGTGCATGCTGGTGCAGCCTTGGTGCGTGAGATGCTGCCCTGCCCGCGCCAAGGGCAGGGCAGGAAAAGTTGGTGCGCCAGAAATTCCTTGGTGCTGCCAGAATCAGGAATTGGTGCGCCAGAATTGAAAATTGGTGCGCCAGAATTGAGCTTGGTGCATAGGATGCTGCCCTGCCCTCGCAGAGGGCAGGGCAGGAAATTTTGGTGCTGCCAGGATTGAGGTTGGTGCGCCAGATGCTGCCAGGGACGTGCCATGGTGCGCCAGATGCTGCCAGAACGTGCCATGGTGCGCCAAATTTGTGCACCAACCCAAATGCTGCCCTGCCCTCGCGGAGGGCAGGGCAGTGTTTTCACTTTGATGTCCCAAGTTCGAACCATGGCCGAAACACACACGCTACTTAATTTCCTTGGCTTTCTTGGCACCAAAGTAAGGCCTAGTTTCTTGCTTTCTCATGGCCCTTAAAGATGCCTTTCGTTCCTGCCTCAATTGGACGCCAAATATGGATTTCTATATATCGTTGGAAAGCTCTGAATGTCAGCTTTCCAACGCAACGGGAAGCACATCAATTGGACGTCTGTAGCTCAAGTTATAGCCCTTTGAAGTAGGCATGGTCATGCTGTGTGCGGCCAGATTTTAACTTAGCGAAAATTCTTGCTTCCAACCACACTTTGCATCACGATTCTGCCCTGCCCTTGGCAAGGGCAGGATCGTGTGCGTGCTGGCTGCTTCCTTCCTTGATTTGGTCATGTGCCACGCTTTTAAAAGCGTGGCCTAAGGCTCCAAAGTGTACCCCAACTTCAAAGTGTACCCCAAAGCTCTTTTTTTCTCCTTTTTTTGTGCTTCTTTGCTTCTTTTTCTTCTTATTTCCTACAAGATTTATAAAATTAAAATATCAAGAAAATATATCATTTAAGTACAAAAAGCATTCAATATTTAAGCACAAATCATCAATTTCTTGTATGAAAGAGCATAGAAAATGGGTATATGATGACATGTCATCATAATCCACTGCCACCAGAATATAAGTGTTTGAGTATGATGGTGGGAAAGGTCCCATGAAGTCAATACCCCATACATCAAACAACTCAATCTCTAAGATTTCTTGTTGAGGCATGGCATAACCGTGAGGCAGATTACCAGATCTTTGGCAACTGTCACAATTAAGTACAAACACTCGGGAATCTTTATAGAGAGTAGGCCAGTAGAAGCCACATTGGAGGACTCTTGTGGCTGTTCGCTCACTTCCAAAATGTCCTCCATACTGGGATCCATGGCAGTGCCATAGGATCTTCTGCGCTTCTTCTTTAGGCACACATCTACGGATTACTCCGTCTGCACATCTCTTAAAGAGATACGGCTCATCCCAAAGATAATACTTTGCATCCGTGATCAGCTTCTTTGATTGCTGCCTACTGTATTCTTTGGGTATGAATCTCACTGCCTTATAGTTTGCAATGTCTGCAAACCATGGCACTTCCTGGATGGCAAAGAGTTGCTCATCTGGAAAGTTTTCAGAGATCTCAGTAAGAGGGAGGGACGCCCCTTCTACTGGTTCTATTCGGGACATGTGATCTGCTACCTGATTCTCTGTCCCTTTTCTGTCTCTTATTTCTATATCAAACTCTTGCAGAAGCAACACCCATCTTATAAGTCTGGGTTTTGAATCCTGCTTTGTGAGTAGATATTTAAGAGCAGCATGATCAGTGTACGCAATCACTTTTGATCCTACTAAATAAGATATGAATTTGTCAATGGCGTAAACCATTGCAAGTAGCTCTTTTTCTGTGGTTGTGTAGTTCTTCTGTGCATCATTTAGAACATGGCTGGCATAGTAAATGACGTGCAGAAGCTTATCATGCCTTTGTCCCAACACTGCACCAATGGCATGGTCACTGGCATCACACATTAGTTCAAATGGCAATGTCTAGTTTGGTGCAGAAATGATTGGTGTTGTGACCAATTTAGCTTTCAGAGTCTCAAATGCCTGCAGACACTCCTTATCAAAGACAAATGGCATGTCAGCAGCTAGCAGGTTGCTCAGAGGTTTGGCAATTTTTGAAAAATCCTTTATAAACCTCCTATAGAATCCTGCATGTCCCAGAAAGCTTCTGATTGCCTTAACATTGGCAGGCGGTGGTAATTTTTCAATTACTTCTACTTTAGCTTGATCCACCTCTATTCCCTTGTTCAAAATTTTGTGCCCAAGGACAATTCCTTCAGTCACTATAAAGTGACATTTCTCCCAGTTTAAAACCAGGTTAGTCTCTTGGCATCTCCTTAGAACAAGTGCTAGATGGTCAAGACAGGAGCTGAATGAGTCTCCAAATACTGAAAAGTCATCCATGAAGACTTCCAAAAATTTTTTCACCATATCAGAGAAAATTGAGAGCATGCACCTCTGAAAGGTTGCAGGTGCATTGCACAGGCCAAATGGCATCCTTCTGTATGCAAATACTCCAGATGGGCATGTGAATGCCGTTTTCTCTTGATCCTGGGGATCTACTGCAATTTGATTATAACCTGAATATCTATCCAGGAAGCAGTAGTATTCATGACCTGCTAGTCTTTCTAGCATCTGGTCTATAAATGGTAAAGGAAAATGATCCTTTCTGGTGGCTGTATTGAGCCTTTTATAATCAATACACATACGCCACCCTGTAACTGTTCTTGTAGGAACCAGTTCATTTTTTTCATTGTGAACCACTGTCATGCCACCTTTCTTAGGGACAACTTGGACAGGGCTTACCCAGGGGCTGTCAGAAATAGGATAAATAATCCCAGCCTCTAGTAATTTAGTGACCTCCTTCTGCACCATTTCCTTCATGGCTGGATTCAGCCGCCTTTGTGGTTGAACCACTGGTTTGGCGTCACCCTCCAATAGGATCTTGTGCATGCATCTGGCTGGGCTAATGCCCTTAAGATCACTGATGGACCACCCAAGAGCTGTCTTGTGTGTCCTTAGCACTTGAATTAGTGCTTCCTTTTCCTGTGGCTCTAAGGTAGAGCTTATGATTACAGGAAAGGTATCACCTTCTCCCAGAAATACATATTTCAGGGATGGTGGTAATGGTTTGAGCTCGGGTTTGGGAGGTTTCTCCTCTTCCTGAGGGATTTTCAGAGGTTCTATTATTCTCTCTGATTCCTTCAAATCAGGCTGAACATCTTTAAAGATGTCCTCCAGCTCTGATTCGAGACTCTCAGCCATATTAACCTCTCTTACCAGAAAGTCAATGATATCAACACTCATGCAGTCATTTGGGGTGTCTGGATGTTGCATGGCTTTGACAACATTCAACTTGAACTCCTCCTCATTGACTCTCAGGGTTACTTCCCCTTTTTGGACGTCAATGAGGGTTCGGCCAGTTGCTAGGAAAGGTCTTCCTAGAATGAGAGTTGCACTCTTGTGCTCCTCCATTTCCAGCACCACAAAGTCAGTAGGAAAGGCAAATGGCCCAACCTTGACAATCATGTCTTCAATCACGCCTGATGGGTATTTAATGGAGCCATCAGCAAGTTGAAGACATATCCGGGTTGGTTTGACTTCTTCAATCAAACCAAGCTTTGTGATAATAGATGCAGGTATTAGGTTGATACTTGCCCCCAGATCACATAGAGCTTGCTTGGTACAATTACCCTCTAATGTGCATGGTATCATAAAGCTCCTGGGATCTTTAAGCTTCTCAGGTAAGCTTTTCAGAATGACTGCACTGCATTCTTAAGTGAGGTAAACTTTTTCAGTTTCCCTCCAATCCTTCTTATGACTTAAGATCTCTTTCATGAACTTAGCATAAGAGGGTATTTGCTCAAGTGCTTCTACAAATGGAATCTTTATTTCAAGAGTCCTGAGATAGTCTGCAAAGCGGGCAAATTGCTTATCCTGTTCCGCTTGGCGGAGTTTTTGAGGATAAGGCATTTTGGCTTTGTATTCCTCAACCTTAGTTGCTGCAGGTTTATTGCCTACAGATGTGGATTGGGAAGCCTTTTTAGAAGGGTTGTTATCAGCACTTGTATGTGACTGATCCCCCACTGGCGTTTGAATGCCAGGGGTGGGAGCTGGAGTGGCGTTAGACGCCAACTCCTTATCTGTTACTGGCGTCTGAACGCCAAAACTATGCTCCCTTTGGGCGTTCAACGCCGGATTCATGCTTGTTTCTGGCGTTGAACGCCAGGAATGAGCATGGTCTGGGCGTTCAGCGCCAGCCTTATTCCTCTCTGGGCTCTGATTGTCCTCGGAGGGATTTTTAGTAGCCATTTGTTCATTTCTTGGCTTCCTGCTGCTTTGAAGTGAGGTATTTAATGTTTTCCCACTTCTTAATTGAACTGCTTGGCATTCTTCTGTTATTTGTTTTGACAGTTGCTTTTCTGTTTGTTTTAACTGTACTTCCATATTCCTGTTAGCCATTCTTGTCTCTTGTAGTATTTTCTTGAATTCGGCTAGCTGCTGAGTTAGAAAATCCAATTGCTGATTGAATTCATTAGCCTGATCTACAGGACTGAGTTCAGCAGTTACTGTTTCAGCTTCTTCTTTCATGGAAGATTCACTGCTTAGGTACAGATGCCGATTTCTGGCAACTGTATCAATAAGCTCTTGAGCTTCTTCAATTGTTTTTCTCATATGTATAGATCCACCAGCTGAGTGATCTAGAGAAATCTGAGCTTTTTCTGTAAGCCCATAGTAGAAGATGTCTAATTGCACCCACTCTGAAAACATTTCAGAGGGGTATTTTCTCAGCATCTCTCTGTATCTCTCCCAAGCATCATAAAGAGATTCATTATCTCCTTGTTTGAAGCCTTGGATGCTCAGCCTTAGCTGTGTCATCCGTTTTGGAGGAAAATAGTGATTCAGGAATTTTTCTGACAGCTGTTTCCATGTCTTTATGCTGTTCTTAGGTTGGTTATTTAACCACCTCTTAGCTTGATCTTTTACAGCAAATGGAAACAGTAATAATCTGTAGACATCCTGATCTACTTCCTTATCATGTACTATGTCAGCAATTTGTAAAAATTGTGCCAGAAACTCTGTAGGTTCTTCCTGTGGAAGATCGGAATATTGACAACTTTGCTGCACCATGATAATGAGCTGAGGATTCAACTCAAAGTTACTGACTCCGATGGAGGGTATACAGATACTACTCCCATATGAAGCAGTAGTGGGGTTAGCATATGACCCCAGAGTCCTTCTGGACTGTTCCTTTCCACTTAATTCCATGATGGAACAAGGGAGATGATATGTATGTTGATATTATTTATTTTATTAAAATTTTTTTTATATTTTCGAAATAATAAAATAAAATAAAATAAAATAAAATGAAATAAATAAAAAAACGAAATAAAAATGAAAATAAAAATAAAAATAAAAATTTGAAAATATTTTATGAAGATTTTCAAAAAAAATGAGGAGAGAGAAATTGGTTAGGATATTTTCGAAAATTTTGAGAAAAGATAAGATAGAAGATATGATTTGTAAAAGATAAAAATGATAGGAAACAGATGTAATTGAAGATTGAAAAGATATAAAAGGTATTTGAAAAAAGATAAATTTGTTTTGAAAAAGATATTTTGAGTTGAAAAGATTTTAAGAAGGAAAATATAAATTTTTTTTTATCTTAAAAGGATAAGATTTGAAAAATTTTGAAATTGAAATCTGAATTTTTATATAAAAAAATTCGAAATATGGCTTAAAAATAGTTAGAAAAGATATTTTTTTTGAATTTTGAATTTTATGATGAAAGAGAAAAACACATAAAAGACACAAGACTTAAAATTTTTAGATCTAATGCTCCTTGTTTTCAAAAATTTTGGAGGGAAAACACCAAGGAACACCAAACTTAAAAATTTTAAGATCAAAACACAAAGAAGACTCAAGAACACCTTGAAGATTCACAAGAATACCACGAACAAAAGAAAGAACACCAAACTTAAAATTTTTAGAAAACTTTAATAAAATTTTCGAAAATTATATTAAAATTAACAAGAAAACACCAAACTTAAAGTTTGGCACAAGATTAAATCAAGAAAAATTATTTTTGAAAAAGATTTTAAAAAGAAGATACCTAATTACCAAGAACATAGACCAACGCTCTAGCCAATTGGGCAGTAAATGTAACACTTGTTCTGAATAGGTATATTCCTTTTGGAAGACTAATGTTTTGGAAAAACATAAGTGAAACAAGAAAAGACACAGAACAAGAAAAACTTAAGACCAAACAAGAAAAATAAACAAGAACAACTTAAAGATCAATGAAGAACAAAGAACACTGATGAGCGGATAATTTGTACGCTTTTTGGCATTGTTTTTAGTATGTTTTTAGTATATTTGGTTTAGTTTTTAGTATATTTTTATTAGTTTTTAGTTAAAATTCACTTTTCTGGACTTTACTATGAGTTTGTGTGTTTTTCTGGGATTTCAGGTATTTTCTGGCTGAAATTGAGGGACCTGAGCAAAAATCTGATTCAGAGACTGAAAAAGGACTGCAGATGCTGTTGGATTCTGACCTCCCTGCACTCGAAGTGGATTTTCTGGAGCTACAGAAGCCCAATTGGCGCGCTCTCAAAGGCGTTGGAAAGTAGACATCCTGGGCTCTCCAGCAATATATGATAGTCCATACTTTGCCCAAGATTTGATGGCCCAAACCGGCGTTCAAAGTCACCCTCAGAAATTCCAGCGTTAAACGCCGGAACTGGCACCTAAATGGGAGTTAAACGTCCAAACTAGCATAAAAGCTGGCGTTTAACTCCAAGAAGAGTCTCTACACGAAAATGCTTCATTGCTCAGCCCAAGCACACACCAAGTGGGCCCGGAAGTGGATTTTTATGTCATTTACTCATCTTTGTAAACCTTAGGCTACTAGTTTTCTATAAGTAGGACCTTTTACTATTGTATTGAGACATCTGGGTAGCTATCCTCATTTTATGCTATCTTAGATCATTGGGGGGCTGGCCATTCGGCCATGCCTAGACCTTGTGTAGAACATATGCACAGTTACTCAAGAGGGGGGGTGAATTGAGTATTGCAATAACAATAAATCTTTTTACGAAAATTAAAGACAATATACAAAAGTGTTATTGTACTAGTATTTTTCCAAGAGCTTAACTCAATTGCTAAGCATTTATAAGGAGCTTTTACTTTCCAATATACACCAACTCAAATAAATTGATCAAGCTTTTCACCAATCGGACTTAAGCCACTCCTTAAGTACTTACGAAGCTACTTTTCGATCACAATTTATTTGTTCAAAAGTAAAAGACAATAATATTGAAGAGATGAGTTTGGAGAAATGCAAACGCTATTTAGAGTGGTTCGGCACAATCCTTGTCCTACATCCACTTTCTTTCTCAATCGCAATTGAGAAGTTCCACTATTGCCAAGCTTCAAGGTGCTCGCGCAAAACCTTTTACAATCCGAGTCCTTAGTTTCTAACACCTCACGGTATATGATCACCACTCGTATACTAACCCACTCCACTTAGAGATACCTTCTCTAAGATTTGCCTTGAGTACTTAGTATACCTCTTAGGTATCCTCACCGACTATAGTGTTTATAACTCTTGACTCAACCTTGGAGATCACACTCCAATTTACAAGGTGTACAAGAAAACAATTCTCAAAGAATTGTTGAGATGAAATGGGTACTCTCTAGAAGAGTGTATGATTACAAGTTTAGCACTATTGAACCAATTGATATTGCTCTCTTAAATTCTGTATTATAACACCTTAAAAATGTGTAGAATGAAAGAATATGAACAAGATGGTTTGCAAATGCTCAAAGTTGTGAAATAAGGCTTCAATCCATCCATTTATAGATTCTCCAAACCTTAGAAACGTTGGGGAATTAATGGGATGGAGCCTTTATGTCAAAATTAGCCGTTTTTTTATGTTTTTGAATTATTTGCATCGATGCATAACACTTTGCATCGATGCAAATGTGTCTTTGACGCTGAAATTTGAATTTTCAGCTTGGTTGCATCGATGCAAACATCTTTGCATCGATGCAAAAAGTCGTTGCATGCTTTGCATCGATGCAAGATGAGTGTGCATCGATGCAAACCTTAAAGAATGGCTTAAAATCACTTTAAAATACTTAGGATTGATCTCAAACTTGTTGGAGTCAATTCCTATGCTTTTGTACCTTTGAAAACAAGTTTTTTTTTTTTAAACCATTTGGCTAGCATTGAATTGTAAGATATGCATCAAAACATTTTGTGAGTGTGTGTTGAGAGATTTAGCAATTGGTTCTTAACAAGAAGTTACCTAAGTCCTAAGACACTATACTTGTCTTCAAATGTTGTGGACTTGAGTTTCTTGTTGTTGTTGTGTTGCTTTCAACTCTTCATTCCTCAACGTTGAATGTTGGTTGATCTTTCAACATGTTTGATCATTCAAGTTGTTTGTTTGGTTTGTCTTTCATGTCGTTTGTTGGTTTGTCATTCATCAAAACCTACGAATACAAACTTCACATACAAGCAACATGATTTACAATTTCCCCCTTTTTGATAATGACAAACCAATTTTGAGGATATGCATTTATAAATGATTTTGAAAGCAACAATAATGCACTTTGTTTTATAGAAAGCTTTGGAGAAAACTTCACAAAAAAAATTTTGCAGGAGTTCCCCCTAAATATGTGCATTTGTTCCTTTAAAGGGCGTTTATCAAAGAAAACGATTTATATATCAAAGTTTTTGCTTAGCGGAAGTCTTTTTGAAATCATTGTTTTGCAAACTTATTTCTTCTTTTCAAATCCTCTTGAAAAAGTTCAAAACTTCAAATATTCTCAAACTTTTCTTCCTTTTTCAAAAGTTCAAAACTTCAAATATCCTCAAACTTTTCTTCCCCCTTTTGACATTATCAAAAAAAGAGGGAGTTTGAAATGTGTCATAGAAGCATGCATAAAACAACGAAAAAATTTTTTTAAATTCAATTTCTCTATTAATCTCAAGGATGAGATATTCCCCCTTTCAAAAGGAATTTGATTTCCTCTTTTTATATAGAATAAGCATGCATAATTCCCCCTAAAATATATCAAGGCATGCACATTAACTTAAAATAGGGGTACCAAGCCTATTTTGAGTTATTCACCAAATAAGCATACAAGCATTAATCATTTAACAGAATTATGAAGGAAATATCAAAGTGTTTAAACCATAATAGAAATCCTTAACTTACTAGGAGTTAGTTTAACAATTCATATAATCAAATAAGCATAAAGCAATAAAAAGTGACTTGATGAAGAGGAGACAATCAATCTTGGTCTTCATCATCATCAGTATCCTCTTCATATGGTAGGTGGATGCCGAAATGCTCATATAAGTCATCAATACGACGATCCAAGCGACCCGTGCGATGATCTACACGAGACACACGACGATTAAGTGCTTCAAGTTGCCGACCATGCTCTACTTCAATCCTTTGGATGTTTTGGTTGATGGATTGTAATTCTCTCATTACATCAACCAAGGAGGGTGGTTCTTGAGCTTGAGGTGCTTGTGGGGGAGCTTGCTCTTGAGGATCTTGTTCATCAACATTTCTTCTTCCCATTTTGTTGAGAAGATGAGTGTTGATACAAGATTGAGGTGGTACTTCCTTGGCAATTTCATTGGATACATCAATACCAACATAATCAAAGACTTTAGACCATAGGCAAAGGAATCCTAATCCACCATTCCTATCCTTCATCTTGAGCCTAGTCATATGTTGTACTATAAAGTATGGCCAATTAATCTTAATCCCATTTATCATAGCCCACATGACAATCAAATCTTCATCATTTACATTCGCATGCCCGGATATTCTAGGTTGCAATACATAGGTGACTAGATATAACAAGGTTCTATGTTCCGCACTCATTGAATTGCAACTAATTTTTGAGTGAGCTCCTTGTACAAGGTTGAATAAATGCATGGAATTTTCCTTTGAATAACCCCATTCATCAATTGGGGTCTTACCACCTTGAAACAAGTCACCTTGATTTGGCAACTCCCAAATGGTGGCTAACTCATCACCATCTAGCCTATAATCCTTTCTTCCTATCTTGAAGAGTAATGTGAAATTTGATTCATCTTCCTCAACAATCTCAATCATGAGTGTACTATAGGCTATGGCAACTAAATCCGGATAATATTTACTCTTAATTTTAACAAAATCCATGAGACCTTGATGAACTAGAATAGCCTTAAGAGTATCAAACTTATGAATGACAAGAAGGGTCGGATCCAAATACCTCGGAGGAATTTCCTTTCTTCCGGCGAGCCTTGCCTCATAGAATTGAAGATCTTCATTAGAAGCAAAGTACCTTGCCAAAGGATGATTATTTGGAGGTGGAACCACACATGAAGAGCTTTTTGACTTCTTCATGGTTCTCTTGATTCTAGGCATTGTTGATGATTTTGTTTTATGGGTTTTGTAGAGGAGAATGTGGGGACTTCAAATATGTAGTTTGTTTGTAGTGGGTATCAAAGTTTTGTGAGTTGTATGAAGCTATATGTGAGCTTGTTTTGGAGGTTATGGAGGTTTGAATTTGGGGATATGAGTTGTGAGGTTGAAGATGATGAAAAAGTGGGGTTTTGTTTGCTCAAAAATGCCAAATTCACGTGTTTTTGTGCAATTTGGTCGAGTTTACATCGATGCAATAGGCTTTGCATCGATGCACATAGCACGTCGTGTGCTTTGCATCGATGCAGAGCTTGGTTGCATCGATGCAACATACATCATTTTGCCCAAAGTCACCAAATTTTCATCCTTTGGTGGTTCTTTCTTCAATCCTTTGAGTTTCATTATGTATATACTCACTTAAACCATGATAAACTTCAATTTGTTGATCCTCCATTGTTTATAATCTTCAAATTCTTCAATCTACCTCAAGATTGATCACTCATTCATCAACTCATAAACCTACAAAACAATGGCTAATTGGATATCTCCAATGCTTAAGTTAGTAAGAGATACAAAAATAGCAATATAAATACAATGAATTCAAACAAATCATATTAGATTATAATCCAAGATACCAAGTTCATTTCGGATGTTAAAAAAACTTTCTTTACATAAAGGTTTAGTGAAGATGTCCGCTAGTTGTTTACTGGTTTCGACAAATTCAATAACCACATCACCCTTTTGAACATGGTCTCTTATGAAGTGATGTCTAATCTCAATATGCTTGGTTCTTGAATGTTGAACCGGATTCTTGGTTAAATTTATTGCACTAGTATTATCACATTTGATAGGAATGTGATCAAGCATGAGTCCATAGTCCATAAGTTGTTGTTTCATCCATAAAATTTGGGCGCAACAACTACCGGCGGCTACATACTCGGCTTCGGCGGTAGACAATGCTACACTTACTTGTTTCTTACTATGCCATGAAACAAGAGAGTTTCCTAGCAAGTGACAAGTGCCACTAGTGCTTTTCCTATCCAATTTGCAACCGGCAAAATCGGAATCGGAATAACCAATCAAATCACAAGTGGATCCTTTCGGATACCACAATCCAACATTTAATGTTCCTATGAGATACTTCATAATCCTTTTCACCGCACTTAAGTGAGATTCCTTAGGATTAGCTTGGTATCTCGCACACATGCATACACTAAACATGATATCTGGCCTACTTGCAGTTAGATAAAGTAATGATCCTATCATGCCTCTATACTTCTTTACATCTATGCTTTTACCTTGTTCATCTTTGTCAAGGTAGCAAGTAGTGCTCATTGGTGTGTCCATTGCCTTAGCATTGTCCATTCCAAATTTTTTGAGCAATTCCTTGTAATATTTGGTTTGGCTAACGAAAGTTCCTTCTTTTCCTTGTTTGATTTGCAGACCAAGGAAGAAGTTGAGTTCGCCCATCATGGACATTTCAAATTCACTTTGCATGAGGTTTGAGAAAAACTTGCAAAGTGATTCGTTAGTTGAACCAAATATTATGTCATCGACATAAACTTGTACCAAAAGGATATTTTTGTTTTCAATCAAGATAAATAAAGTTGTATCAACCTTCCCTCTTCTAAAACCCTTTTCTATTAAAAAGTTGCTCAAACGTTCATACCAAGCTCTTGGAGCTTGTTTAAGACCATAAAGAGCTTTCTTGAGTTTAAAAACATGGTTAGGATTTTCATAATCCTCAAAACTGGGAGGTTGTTCAACATATACTTCTTCTTTAATGAAACCATTAAGAAAGGCACTCTTAACATCCATTTGATAAAGTTTGAAGTTATAAGAGGATGCAAAAGCAAGTAACATCCTAATTGCTTCTAATCTAGCTACGGGAGCATAAGTTTCGTCATAATCAATGCCTTCCTCTTGATTATAACCTTTAGCTACTAATCTAGCTTTGTTTCTAACAATCGTACCATTTTCATCGAGTTTATTTCTAAAAACCCATTTTGTTCCTACAATTGTTTGATTACTTGGTTTAGGCACCAATTCCCAAACGTCATTTCGTTTGAATTGGTTAAGCTCCTCTTGCATTGCCATAACCCAATGTTCATCATTAATTGCGGACTCAATGGTAGATGGTTCAATTTGAGAAACAAAAGCACTATATGCAAATAAATTTTTAAAAGTGGATCGAGTTGTTACCCCTTTCGAAACATCACCAATGACGTTGTCTAGAGGATGATCCTTTGAAGTATGCCAATCCTTTGGAAGTGCATTTATTTGTGCTTGTGATGGTTCAATTTCTTCAACTTGAACACTATCCTTTGTTGAGCTTGTAGAGGCTTTATTTAAATCTTTTTCTTTGTCTTCACCATTCAAATTTAGTGAATCGAAGTTTTCTACATTTTCATCAAAATCTTTTCTAGTACAACAATGGTTAGTTTCATCAAAAGCGACATGAATACTTTCTTCCATAGTCATGATGCGTTTATTATATACTCTAAAAGCTTTGCTAGTTAAAGAGTAGCCTAAGAAGATTCCTTCATCAGCCTTAGCATCAAATTTGCCTAAGTTATCTTTTCCATTATTTAGAATAAAGCATTTACAACCAAAGACGTGAAGGTGGGAAATATTTGGCTTTCTTCCTTTGTACAATTCGTATGGTGTTTTCTTAAGAATAGGTCGAATGATAATCCTATTCATAACATAACACGCGGTACTAACCGCATCCGCCCAGAAGTACTTAGGAATATTAGCCTCATTGAGCATAGTTCTCGCCATTTCTTCTAAATGACGATTTTTCCTTTCAACCACACCATTTTGTTGTGGTGTTCTAGGAGAGGAAAAATTATGCTCAATGCCATTTTCTTCACAAAAGGTTTCAAAAAGATTGTTTTCAAATTCTCCACCATGATCACTTCTAATAGATGATATATGCAAATTCTTTTCATTTTGAATAACTTTGGCTAATCTTTTGAATGCTCGAAATGCATCACTCTTGTTTGCTAGGAACAAGGTCCATGTAAATCGAGAGTAATCATCAACAATAACTAAAGCATAGTAATTGCCACCAAAGCTCATAGTTCTAGAAGGACCAAATAAATCCATGTGCAAAAGTTGTAATGGCCTTGTTGTTGAAACAATGTTTTTGGATTTAAAAGAGGCCTTTACTTGTTTTCCCTTTTGACATGCGTCGCAAAGGACGTCTTTTTCAAAACGTAGCTTTGGTAAGCCAATTACTAACTCTTTAGAGACCAACTTGTTAAGATGGTCCATGTTAGCATGAGCTACTCTACGATGCCATAACCAAGTTTCATCATTTTTACTAACAAGGCATTTCACATCATTTGAGGAAACTTCATTTAGATTAATCATGTATACATTGTCAACACGGTGCCCAATTAGCACAATTTCATTAGTGTCTTGCCTTTTTATCAAACAACATTTTGAATCAAAGGTGACTAAGTTTCCTTTGTCACAAAGTTGGCTAACACTAATGAGATTATGTTTGAGACCTTTGACAAGTATAACATTATCTATGGAAGTAGAAGGATTTTTACCAACTTTTCCAACGCCGATTACTTTGCCGGTGTTGTTGTCTCCATAGATCACGTTTCCTCCGTTTGTAGGCTCTATTGCGGTGAACTTTGATTCATCGCCGGTCATGTGTTTGGAGCATCCACTATCAACATACCAATTTGTATCCTTAGCTCCAACACGTACCTACAAAATAATTAAAATTGGGATTTAGGTACCCAAGTGAATTTGGGTCCTTGATGGTTAGTATGAGCATAATGCCCATAAGGTGCCCATCTCGTATCTTGACTACGAAAGTTTATATGTTTAATTCTAGTAAAGCATACGGGTGCTATATGACCTACTTTATTACAATAATGGCATATGACATTTGGATTATGCATCCTAGGCATGTTTCTAAATGGTTGCCTAGGTTGTTTTCTAAATGCAACATCTTTTGATCTATATGCATTGTGATCATAATTTCTAAATGAAGCATGTTGAGGAGGATGTTTAAAGGCTTCATTCCTTTTAGGCATGCTTACCTTTTGGGCTTGCGGTTGCCTAATAGGAGTTTTAGCATTTTTAAATTTTCCTTTTTCAAAACCCAAACCTTCCTTATTATGAACATGCTTTTGGTTTTTCAACATTTTATCTAAGTTCTTTGAAGATTCATTGAACTTAGCTAAAGTGTTCTTAAGATTTGTAATTTCATTTTCATGCATTTTACAAGATTTGTATGGATCACTACTTGTGCTACACTTATCTTTTCCAAGATTGATGTTCTCGTTTTTCAACATCTCATTTTGTTTTAAAAGTTCCATGTTCCTTTTCTTTAGGAGAGAATAATCTTGGGTAAGTTTTGTGTACACCTCAAGTAAGGCATCATATTCATCTTGTAAATTAAAAGAAGTGGGGTTGTCATCACTAACCTTTTCTTTGCTTGCCATTAAGCAAAGATTTGCAACCTCGTCGTCATCGGAGTCGGATTCATCCTCGTTCTCCCATGATATGTATGCTTTCTCCTTCTTCTTAAATTTCTTGTTTTTGTCTTCCTTTTGAAGTTTTGGACAATTGGGTTTGATGTGTCCAACTTCTCCACACTCATAGCATTTTGGTACCTTTGTTTTGCTCTTGAAGTTTTTCTTCATTGCAAACTTATTGAATCTTTTTAATAAGAGTGCAAATTCTTCATCTCCTTCTTCTTCATTATCATCACTCTCTTCTTGCAGTGATGTTGTTTTAAGGGCGAGACTTTTCTTCTTGCTTTCTTCACCTTTTTGTCTATTTAGCATAGTCATTTCATAGGTGAGAAGATTTCCTCGCAGTTGATCAAATGTAAGTTGATCATAGAGCCTTCCTTCCACAATGGCGTTCACTTTGGAGTTCCATTTTGGTGTAAGGCTTGTAAGCACCTTGGTCACAATTTGTTTATCATTGTATTTTGTGCCAAGCATGCTTAGATTGTTGAAGATCTTGGAGAGTCTTTCAAGAGCTTCTTCAATGCTCTCTTCATCTTTCATTTTAAAATTTTCCCATTCATGAACCAACATAAATACCTTTGATTCTTTAACGTGGTCGGTTCCTTCGTAAGTGATTTGGAGTTTATCCCAAATCTCTTTAGCAGTTTCACATGTAGAGATCTTCATATAATCATGCTCGTTAAGTGCACAATGAATGAAGTTGATGGCTTTATCATTCATTGCCACTTTCTTCCAATCATCGTCACTATATTCATCTTCTCCTTTCGGTACTTGCTTCGAGACGGAGACTCCTTCTTCTTTAGCGCTTGTTGTCTTTGTTGGAATGTGATTTCCATTCTCAATTACTTTCCAAATTCTCACATCTTGAGAACGGATCCAAATTCTCATCTTATTTTTCCAATAAGAGTAATTTGTTCCGCTAAAAAGAGGAGGTCTAGCGGTTGAGTTACCTTCGCTAGTGTTGTTGTTGTTAAAGCCTGTGCTTGCCATGATCTTTTCCCTTAAACGGTTAAGTCTTTCAAAGGGTTAAGCTCTGATGCCACTTGTAGCACCTATGCACAGTTACTCAAGAGGGGGGTGAATTGAGTATTGCAATAACAATAAATCTTTTTACGAAAATTAAAGACAATATACAGAAGTGTTATTGTACTAGTATTTTTCCAAGAGCTTAACTCAATTGCTAAGCATTTATAAGGAGCTTTTACTTTCCAATATACACCAACTCAAATAAATTGATCAAGCTTTTCACCAATCGGACTTAAGCCACTCCTTAAGTACTTACGAAGCTACTTTTCGATCACAATTTATTTGTTCAAAAGTAAAAGACAATAATATTGAAGAGATGAGTTTGGAGAAATGCAAACGCTATTTAGAGTGGTTCGGCACAATCCTTGTCCTACGTCCACTTTCTTTCTCAATCGCAATTGAGAAGTTCCACTATTGCCAAGCTTCAAGGTGCTCGCGCAAAACCTTTTACAATCCGAGTCCTTAGTTTCTAACACCTCACGGTATATGATCACCACTCGTATACTAACCCACTCCACTTAGAGATACCTTCTCTAAGATTTGCCTTGAGTACTTAGTATACCTCTTTGGTATCCTCACCGACTATAGTGTTTATAACTCTTGACTCAACCTTGGAGATCACACTCCAATTTACAAGGTGTACAAGAAAACAATTCTCAAAGAATTGTTGAGATGAAATGGGTACTCTCTAGAAGAGTGTATGATTACAAGTTTAGCACTATTGAACCAATTGATATTGCTCTCTCAAATTGTGTATTATAACACCTTAAAAATGTGTAGAATGAAAGAATATGAACAAGATGGTTTGCAAATGCTCAAAGTTGTGAAATAAGGCTTCAATCCATCCATTTATAGATTCTCCAAACCTTAGAAACGTTGGGGAATTAATGGGATGGAGCCTTTATGTCAAAACTAGCCGTTTTTTATGTTTTTGAATTATTTGCATCGATGCATAACACTTTGCATCGATGCAAATGTGTCTTTGACGCTGAAATTTGAATTTTCAGCTTGGTTGCATCGATGCAAACATCTTTGCATCGATGCAAAAAGTTGTTGCATGCTTTGCATCGATGCAAGATGAGTGTGCATCGATGCAAACCTTAAAGAATGGCTTAAAATCACTTTAAAATACTTAGGATTGATCTCAAACTTGTTGGAGTCAATTCCTATGCTTTTGTACCTTTGAAAACAAGTTTTTTTTTTTTTAAACCATTTGGCTAGCATTGAATTGTAAGATATGCATCAAAACATTTTGTGAGTGTGTGTTGAGAGATTTAGCAATTGGTTCTTAACAAGAAGTTACCTAAGTCCTAAGACACTATACTTGTCTTCAAATGTTGTGGACTTGAGTTTCTTGTTGTTGTTGTGTTGCTTTCAACTCTTCATTCCTCAACGTTGAATGTTGGTTGATCTTTCAACATGTTTGATCATTCAATTTGTTTGTTTGGTTTGTCTTTCATGTCGTTTGTTGGTTTGTCATTCATCAAAACCTACGAATACAAACTTCACATACAAGCAACATGATTTACACCTTGTTCTTATGTATTTTCAACAGTGGAGTTTCTACACACCATAGATTAAGGTGTGGAGCTCTGCTGTACCTCGAGTATTAATGCAATTACTATTGTTCTTCTATTCAATTCTGCTTGTTCTTGTTCCAAGATATTCATTCGCACTCAAGAACTTGATGAATGTGATGATTATGTGACGCTCATCATCATTCTCACTTATGAACAAGTGACTGACAACCACTTTGTTCTACAAGCAAACAAGGCTCTAATGTTTATCTCTTGGATTCCTGATTGCACGATGCATGGTTGATCGCCTGACAACCGAGCCAGCCATTCCGTGAGATCAGAGTCTTCGTGGTATAGGCAAGAACTGATGGCGGCATTCAAGAGAATCCGGAAGGTCTAACCTTGTCTGTGGTATTCTGAGTAGGATTCAATGATTGAATGACTGTGACGTGCTTCAAACTCCTGAGGGCGGGGCGTTAGTGACAGACGCAAAAGAATCACTGGATTCTATTCCGGCCTGATCGAGAACCGACAGATGCATAGCCGTGCTGTGACAAGGTGCGTTGAACATTTCCACTGAGAGGATGGGAGGTAGCCACTGACAACGGTGAAACCCTTGCTTAAGCTTGCCATGGAAAGGAGTAAGAAGGATTGGATGAAGACAGTAGGAAAGCAGAGAGACGGAAGGGAAGGCATCTTCATACGCTTATCTGAAGTTCCTACCAATGAATTACATAAGTATCTCTATCTTTATCTTTATGTTTTATGCGTTTATCACCATACCCATTTGAGTTTGCCTGACTAAGATTTACAAGATGACCATAGCTTGCTTCATACCAACAATCTCCGTGGGATCGACCCTTACTCGCGTAAGGTTTATTACTTGGACGACCCAGTGCACTTGCTGGTTAGTTGTGCGAAGTTGTGTTAATGCCATGGTATTGAACACCAAGTTTTTGGGATTCATTACTGGGGATTATGAGAGTTGTGAAAAGTATTGTTCACAATTTTGCGCACCAAGTTTTTGGCGCCGTTGCCGGGGATTGTTTGAGTATGGACAACTGAAGGTTCATCTTGTTGCTTAGATTAGGTATTTTTCTTCAGAGTTCTTAAGAATGAAATCTAGTGTTTCAAGGTGATGTTCTTATCATCACCAAAGCTGATTGATTCTCATCAATTTAGCTCTTGAATGCAATGTCTTGCTGAAGCTTGGCTAGCCATGTCTAATTCCTTTAGACTAAAGCTTTAGACTAACATTGCATGATTCCTGGAATTCTCATTAAGAATTTTGATATGTTTATTTTCTTTTCCACTTAATTTTCGAAAAAATAAAAAAAATTACAAAATCATAGAAACCAAAAATATTTTATGTTTCTTGTTGAGTCTAGTGTCTCATTTTAAGTTTGGTGTCAATTGCATGTTTCTGTTCTTCTTGCATTCATGTGTCTTAAGTGATCTTCAAGATGTTCTTGATGATTTCATTACTCTGATCTTTAAATTCTCTTGACTTGAGTGTTTTGTGTTTTGTCATATGCATTCTCATTTTGTTATTGTCAGTAGTATACAAACTGCTAAGTTTGGTGTCTTGCATGCATTGTTATTTGATTTTAGTTGCATTTTGATTATTCCTCATTATTAAAAATCCAAAAATATTTTTAATTTGTGTCTTCTCAAGTCAATAATGCAGAGAATTGAAGATTCAGAACATACAGCAGAGGAATTGCACAGAAAAAGCTGGGCGTTCAAAACGCCCAGTGAAGAAGGACAGACTGGCGTTTAAACGCCAGCCAGGGTGCCTGGTTGGGCGTTTAACGCCCAAAAAGGTAGTGCATTGGGCGTTAAACACCAGAATGTGCACCATTCTGGGCGTTTAACGCCAGGATGGAACAAGGGGGAGGATTTTGTTTTCAAATCAATTTTTTTTCAAGTTTTCAAAGTTTTTCAAAATCAAATCTTTTTCAAATCATATCTTTTCAATCAAATGTTTTCAAAATCAATTTCTTTCCTTTTTCAAAGATACTTGCTAACAATTAATGATTTGATTGAACATTTTAAGTATGTTGCCTTTTCTGTTGAGAAAGGTTTAATGTTTGAATCATATCTTTTCTTGTTAGCCAAGTCATTAACTTTTAAAATCAAATCTTTTTAAAATTGTTTTCAAATCATATTTTCTCAATCACATTTTTTTTTAAAAAAAACCAATCATATCTTCTTAACCACATCTTTTTCAAAATAGTTTTCAATCAAATCTTTTTGACTTCTAATTTCAAATTCTTTTTCAAAAATCACTTGATTTCTTTCTCACTCTTATTTTCGAAAATTAATTAGTGTTTTTCAAAAATGTTTTCAAATTCTTTTACTTAATTTTTGAAAATCACCTTCCCTCCTCTCACATCCTTCTATTTATGGACTAACACTATTCCTCAATGCACAATTTGAACTCCATCTTTCTTGATAAGTTCGAATTTTCTACCTTTGTCTTCTATTTTTCTTTTCCTCTGACACCTCAAGGAATCTCTATACTGTGACATAGAGGATTCCACACTTTCTTGTTCTCTTCTCTTTCATATGAGCAGGAACAAAGACAAAAGCATTCTTGTTGAAGCTGACCCTGAACCTGAAAGGACCTTGAAGCGAAAGCTAAGAGAAGCTAAGGCACAACTCTCTGCAGAGGACCTAACAGAAATCTTCAAAGAAGAACACATGGCAGCCGAAAACAACAACAATGCCAACAATGCAAGGAAGGTGCTGGGTGACTTTACTGCACCTACTCCCGACTTCTATGGGAGAAGCATCTCTATCCCTGCCATTGGAGCAAACAACTTTGAGCTTAAGCCTCAATTAGTTTCTCTAATGCAACAGAATTGCAAGTTTCATGGACTTCCATTGGAAGATCCTTATCAGTTTTTGGCTGAGTTCTTGCAAATCTGTGACACTGTCAAGACTAATGGGGTTGACCCTGAGGTCTACAGACTTATGCTATTCCCTTTTGCTGTAAGAGATAGAGCTAGGACATGGTTGGACTCACAACCTAAAGAAAGCCTGGACTCATGGGAAAAGCTAGTCAATGCCTTCTTGGCAAAGTTCTTTCCACCTCAAAAATTGAGTAAGCTTAGAGTGGAAGTCCAAACCTTCAGACAGAAGGATGGAGAATCCCTCTATGAAGCTTGGGAAAGATACAAACAATTGATCAGAAAATGTCCTTTTGACATGCTTTCTGAATGGAGCATCAAAGGTATTTTCTATGATGGTCTCTCTGAACTATCCAAGATGTCTTTGGATAGCTCTGCTGGAGGATCTCTTCATTTGAAGAAGATGCCTACAGAAGCTCAAGAGCTTATTGAAATGGTTGCAAATAACCAATTCATGTACACTTCTGAAAGAAATCCTGTGAACAATGGGGCAAATCAGAAGAAAGGAGTTCTTGAGATTGATGCTCTGAATGCCATTCTGGCTCAGAACAAGATATTGACTCAACAAGTCAATTTGATCTCTCAAAGTCTGTCTGGAATGCAAAATGCACCAAGCAGTACTAAGGATGCTTCATCTGAAGAAGAAGCTTATGATCCTGAGAACCCTTCAATGGAAGAGGTGAATTACCTAGGAGAACCCTATGGAAACACCTATAATTCTTCATGGAGAAATCATCCAAATTTTTCATGGAAGGATCAACAGAGACCTCAACAAGGTTTCAACAACAATAATGGTGGAAGAAACAAGTTTAGCAATGGCAAGCCTTTTCCATCATCTTCTCAGCAACAGACAGAGAGTTTCAAGCAGAGCCACTCTGACTTGGCAACCATGGTCTCTGATCTAATCAAAACCACTCAAAGTTTCATGACTGAAACAAGGTCCTCCATTAGAAACTTGGAGGCACAAGTGGGACAGCTGAGCAAGAAAATTACTGAACTCCCTCCTAGTACTCTTCCAAGCAATACAGAAGAAAATCCAAAAGGAGAGTGCAAGGCCATCAACATGGCCGAATTTGGAGAGGAAGGAGAGGAAGTGAACGCCACTGAGGAAGACCTCAATGGGCGTGCACTGACCTCCACTGAGTTCCCCAATGAGGAACCATGGGAATCTGAGGCTCAAAATGAGACCATAGAGATTCCATTGGACTTACTTCTGCCTTTCATGAGCTCTGATGAGTATTCCTCCTCTGAAGAGGATGAGTATGTCACTGAAGAGCAAGTTGCTAAATACCTTGGAGCAATCATGAAGCTAAATGACAAGTTATTTGGAAATGAGACTTGGGAGAACGAACCCCCTTTGCTCACCAAAGAATTGGATGACTTGTCTAGGCAGAAATTACCTCAAAAGAGGCAGGACCCTGGGAAGTTCTCCATACCTTGTACCATAGACACCATGACCTTCAACAAGGCTCTGTGTGACTTAGGGTCAAGTGTAAACCTCATGCCTCTCTCTGTAATGGAGAAGCTAGGGATCTTTGAGGTACAAGCTGCAAGAATCTCACTAGAGATGGCAGACAACTCAAGAAAACAAGCTCATGGACTTGTAGAGGATGTCTTGGTGAAGATTGAAAACCATTACATCCCTGCTGATTTCATAGTCCTAGAGACTGGGAAGTGCATGGATGAAACCATCATCCTTGGCAGACCCTTCCTAGCCACAGCAAAGGCTGTGATTGATGTTGATAGAGGCGAACTGATCATTCAAGTGAATGAAGAATCCTTTGTGTTTAAGGCTCAAGGATATCCCTCTGTCACCATGGAGAGGAAGCATGAAGAGCTTCTCTCAAATCAGAGTCAAACAGAGCCCCCACAGTCAAACTCTAAGTTTGGTGTTGGGAGGCCACAACCAAACTCTAAGTTTGGTGTTGAACCCCCACATTCAAACTCTAAGTTTGGTGTTGGGAGGTTCCCACATTGCTCTGATCATTTGTGAGGCTCCATGAGAGCCATTTGTCAAGCTACTGACATTAAAGAAGCGCTTGTTGGGAGGCAACCCAATGTTACATTTTATCTATTTTCTTTTGTTATTTTATGTTTTTTGTAGGTTGATGATCATGAGAAGTCACAAAATCAATTGAAAAAGTAAAAACAGAATGAAAAACAGGAAGAAAAACAGCACACCCTGGAGGAAGAATTTACTGGCGTTTAAACGCCAGTAAGGCTAGCAGATGGGCGTTTAACGCCCAGTCTGGCACCATTCTGGGCGTTTAACGCCAGAAAGGGGCACCAGACTGGCGTTAAACGCCAAAAAAGGGCAAGAACCTGGCGTTAAACGCCAGAAAGGGGCGCCAGCCCGGCGTTTAACGCCAGAATTGTCTCAAAACGTGATTTTGCTTGCCATTTGGTGCAGGGATGACTTTTCCTTGACACCACAGGATCTGTGGACCCCACAGGATCCCCACCAACCCCACCACTCTCTCTCTTCTTCACTCATTCACCAATCACCTCAACACCTCTTCCCCAAAAACCCTTAACCTATCAAATCCCATCTTCTCTTCACCACTCACATCCATCCTTCATAAAACCCCACCTACCTCACCATTCAAATTCAAATCACTTTCCCACCCAAACCCACCCTCACTTGACCGAACCTTACCCTTCCCCCTCCCCTATATATACCCTTCTTCACCCCTTCATTTTCACACAACCTAAACACCACTTCTCCCCCTCTTTGGCCGAACACAAAGGCCATTCCCTTTTTCCTCATTTCTTCTTCTTCTACTCTCTTCTTTCTTCTTTTGCTCGAGGACGAGCAAACCTTTTAAGTTTGGTGTGGTAAAAGCGTTGCTTTTTCGTTTTTCCATAACCATTTATGGCATCCAAGGCCGGAGAAACCTCTAGAAAGAGGAAAGGGAAGGCAAAAGCTTCCACCTCCGAGTCATGGGAGATGGAAAGATTCATCTCAAGGGTGCATCAAGACCACTTCTATGAAGTTGTGGCCTTGAAGAAGGTGATCCCCGAGGTCCCTTTTTCACTCAAAAAGGGTGAATATCCGGAGATAAGACATGAGATCCGAAGAAGAGGTTGGGAAGTTCTTACCAACCCCATTCAACAAGTCGGAATCTTAATGGTTCAAGAGTTCTATGCCAATGCATGGATCACCAAGAACCATGATCAAAGTGTGAACCCGGATCCAAAGAATTATCTTACTATGGTTCGGGGGAAATACTTGGATTTTAGTCTGGAAAGTGTAAGGTTGGCATTCAATTTGCCCATGATGCAAGGAGATGAACATCCTTACACTAGAAGGGTCAACTTTGATCAAAGGTTGGACCAAGTCCTCACTGACATTTGTGAAGAGGGCGCCCAATGGAAGAGAGATTCAAGAGGGAAGCCGGTTCAATTGAGAAGGCATGACCTCAAACCCGTGGCTAGAGGATGGTTGGAGTTTATCCAACGCTCAATTATTCCCACTAGCAACCGGTCCGAAGTTACTCTAGACCGGGCCATCATGATTCATAGCATCATGATTGGAGAAGAAGTGGAAGTTCATGAGGTTATAGCCCAAGAACTCTATAAGGTGGCGGACAAGTCCTCTACCTTAGCAAGGTTAGCCTTTCCTCATCTCATTTGTCACCTCTGTTATTCAGTTGGAGTTGACATAGAGGGAGACATCCCCATTGATGAGGACAAGCCCATCACTAAGAAGAGGATGGAGCAAACAAGAGACCCCTCTCATCATGAGATCCCTGAGATACCTCAAGGGATGCACCTTCCTCCACAAAACTATTGGGAGCAACTGAACACCTCCCTAGGAGAATTGAGTTCCAACATGGGACAACTAAGGGTGGAGCACCAAGAACATTCCATCCTCCTCCATGAAATTAGAGAAGATCAAAGAATCATGAGAGAGGAGCAACAAAGACAAGGAAGAGATATTGAGGAGCTCAAGCACTCCATAGGATCTTCAAGAGGAAGAAAGAGCCGCCATCACTAAGGTGGACCCGTTCTTTAATCTCCTTGTTCTTTATTTTCTTGTTTTTTCGAAATTTTAGTGCTTATGTTTATCTATGTTTGTGTCTTATGATCATTAGTGTCTTAGTGTCTATGCCTTAAAGTTATGAATGTCCTATGAATCCATCACCTTTCTTAAATGAAAAATGTTCTTAATTGAAAAAGAAAAGAATTGCATGAATTTTGAATTTTATAGCAGTTTAATTATTTTGATGTGGTGGCATTACTTTTGTCTTCTGAATGTATGCTTAAACAGTGCATATGTCTTTTGAATTTGTGGTTCATGAATGTTGGCTCTTGAAAGAATGATGAAAAAGGAGACATGTTACTGAGGATCTAAAAAATCATAAAAATGATTCTTGAAGCAAGAAAAAGCAGTGAATACAAAAAAAAGGAAAAAAAAAAGAGAAAAGGAAAAAACGAAAAAGAAAAAAAAGAAAGAGAAAAAGAAAGAAAAAGAAAGAAGTAAAGTTGTGATCCAAGGCAAAAAGAGTGTGCTTAAGAACCCTGGACACCTCTAATTGGGGACTCTAGCAAAGTTGAGTCACAATCTGAAAAGGTTCACCCAATTATGTGTCTGTGGCATCTATGTATCCGGTGGTAATACTGGAAGACAGAGTGCTTTGGGCCACGGCCAAGACTCAATAAGTAGCTGTGTTCAAGAATCATCATACTTAACTAGGAGAATCAATAACACTATCTGGATTCTGAGTTCCTAAAGAAGCCAATCATTCTGAATTTCAAAGGATAAACTGAGATGCCAAAACTGTTCAGAGGCAAAAAGCTAAAAGCCCCGCTCATCTAATTAATACTGATCTTCATAGATGTTTTTGGAGTTCATTGCATATTCTCTTCTTTTTATCTTATTTGATTTTTAGTTGCTTGGGGACAAGCAACAATTTAAGTTTGGTGTTGTGATGAGCGGATAATTTGTACACTTTTTGGCATTGTTTTTAGTATATTTTTAGTATATTTGGTTTAGTTTTTAGTATATTTTTATTAGTTTTTAGTTAAAATTCACTTTTCTGGACTTTACTATGAGTTTGTGTGTTTTTCTGTGATTTCAGGTATTTTCTGGCTGAAATTGAGGGACCTGAGCAAAAATCTGATTCAAAGACTGAAAAAGGACTGCAGATGCTGTTGGATTCTGACCTCCCTGCACTCGAAGTGGATTTTCTGGAGCTACAGAAGCCCAATTGGCGCGCTCTCAACGGCGTTGAAAAGTAGACATCCTGGGCATTCCAGCAATATATGATAGTCCATACTTTGCCCAAGATTTGATGGCCCAAACCGGCGTTCAAAGTGACCCTCAGAAATTCCAGCGTTAAACGCCGGAACTGGCACCTAAATGGGAGTTAAACGCCCAAACTGGCATAAAAGCTGGCGTTTAACTCCAAGAAGAGTCTCTACACGAAAATGCTTCATTGCTCAGCCCAAGCACACACCAAGTGGGCCCGGAAGTGGATTTTTATGTCATTTACTCATCTTTGTAAACCTTAGGCTACTAGTTTTCTATAAGTAGGACCTTTTACTATTGTATTGAGACATCTGGGTAGCTATCCTCATTTTATGCTATCTTAGATCATTGGGGGGCTGGCCATTCGGCCATGCCTAGACCTTGTTCTTATGTATTTTCAATGGTGGAGTTTCTACACACCATAGATTAAGGTGTGGAGCTCTGCTGTACCTCGAGTATTAATGCAATTACTATTGTTCTTCTATTCAATTCTGCTTGTTCTTGTTCCAAGATATTCATTCGCACTCAAGAACTTGATGAATGTGATGATTATGTGACGCTCATCATCATTCTCACTTATGAACAAGTGACTGACAACCACTTTGTTCTACAAGCAAACAAGGCTCTAATGTTTATCTCTTGGATTCCTGATTGCACGATGCATGGTTGATCGCCTGACAACCGAGCCAGCCATTCCGTGAGATCAGAGTCTTCGTGGTATAGGCAAGAACTGATGGTGGCATTCAAGAGAATCCGGAAGCTCTAACCTTGTCTGTGGTATTCTGAGTAGGATTCAATGATTGAATGACTGTGACGTGCTTCAAACTCCTGAGGGCGGGGCGTTAGTGACAGACGCAAAAGAATCACTGGATTCTATTCCGGCCTGATCGAGAACCGACAGATGGATAGCCGTGCCGTGACAGGGTGCGTTGAACATTTCCACTGAGAGGATGGAAGGTAGCCACTGACAACGGTGAAACCCTTGCTTAAGCTTGCCATGGAAAGGAATAAGAAGGATTGGATGAAGACAGTAGGAAAGCAGAGAGACGGAAGGGAAGGCATCTTCATACGCTTATCTGAAGTTCCTACCAATGAATTACATAAGTATCTCTATCTTTATCTTTATGTTTTATGCGTTTATCACCATACCCATTTGAGTTTGCCTGACTAAGATTTACAAGATGACCATAGCTTGCTTCATACCAACAATCTCCGTGGGATCGACCCTTACTCGCGTAAGGTTTATTACTTGGACGACCTAGTGCACTTGCTGGTTAGTTGTGCGAAGTTGTGTTAATGCCATGGTATTGAACACCAAGTTTTTGGGATTCATTACTGGGGATTATGAGAGTTGTGAAAAGTATTGTTCACAATTTTGCGCACCAAACACAAAGTCAAAAATCAAAGGAAAATATAAAATATGCAATTGACACCAAACCCTGAACAAGACACTAAACTCACGAAAAAAATTAAAAATTGATGAAGAAAAATAATATTTTTGAAAAGAAATTTTTGAAAAGAACTTATCCTCTCAGAATTTAATGACTCTATAACAATAAAATAAAAAAAATAAATTATTCCTAATCTAAGAAATAAAATAAACCTTTAGCTGTTCAAACTCGAACAATCCCCGGCAACGGCGCCAAAAACTTGGTGCACGAAAAGCAATCTCACTCTTTGACAATTCGCACAAGTAACCAGCAAGTGCACTGGGTCGTCCAAGTAATACCTTACGTGAGTAAGGGTCGATCCCACGGAGATTATTGGTTTGAAGCAATCTATGTTTATTTAATTAATCTTAGTCTGGATGTCAATAAGGTTATTTGGATTTAATTGTAAGAAGTAAAAGTGTTTGGAATAAGTAATTGTTACTTTATTAATGAAGAATATGTTAGGGTTTTGGAGATGCTTTGTCCTCTGAACTTCAACTCTTCCTTGAAATCCTTTTCCACACGCAAGGCTCCTTCCATGGCAAGCTGTATGTAGGGTGTCACCATTGTCAGTGGCTACCTCCCATCCTCTCAGTGAAAATGGTCCAGATGCTCTGTCACAGCACGGCTAATCAGCTGTTGGTTCTCGATCATGTTGGAATAGGATCCATTGATCCTTTTGCGTTTGTCATCACGCCCAGCAATCGCGAGTTTGAAGCTCGTCATAGCCATTCAATCCTTGAATCCTACTCGGAATACCACAGACAAGGTTTAGACCTTCCGGATCCTCAAGAATGGCCGCCATCAATTCTAGCTTATACCACGAAGATTCTGATTAAGGAATCTAAGAGAAGCTCATTCAGTCTGATGTAGAACGGAGGTGGTTGTCAGGCACACGTTCATGGATCTGAGGAAGGTGATGAATATCACGGATTATCACCTTCTTCATGTTTAAGTGCGAATGAACATCTTAGATAGGAACAAGCGTGTTTAAATGGAAAACAAAGGTAATTGTATTAATTCATCGAGACGCTGCAGAGCTCCTCACCCCCAACAATGGAGTTTAGAGACTCATGCTGTCAAAAGGTACAAATTTCAGATCTAAAATGTCATGAGGTGCAAAATAAGTCTCTAAAAGTTGTTTAAATAGTAAACTAGTAACCTAGGTTTACAGAAAATGAGTAAACTATGATAGATAGTGCAGAAATCCACTTCTGGGGCCCACTTGGTGTGTGCTGGGGGTGAGACTTAAGCTTCTCACGTGCCTGGGGCTGTTTTGGGCGTTCAACGCCAGGTTGTAACCTGTTTCTGGCGTTGAACTCCAGCTTGTAACCTGTTTCTGGCGCTGGACGCCAGACAGCAGCATGATATTGGCATTGAACGCCAGTTTACGTCGTCTATCTTCGCGCAAAGTATAGACTATTATATATTGCTGGAAAGCCCTGGATGTCTACTTTCCAACGCCGTTGAGAGCGCACCAATTGAACTCCTGTAGCTCCAGAAAATCCATTTCGAGTGTAGGGAGGTCAGAATCCAACAGCATCAGTAGTCCTTTTTCAGCCTAACTCAGATTTTTGCTCAGCTCCCTCAATTTCAGCCAGAAAATACCTGAAATCACAGAAAAACACACAAACTCATAGTAAAGTCCAGAAATATGATTTTTGCCTAAAAACTAATAATATTTAACTAAAAACTAATTAAAACATACTAAAATCTACATGAAATTACCCCCAAAAAGCGTATAAAATATCCGCTCATCACTAACCCACTAACTATTTGATATATTGCATCACTCACAACTAACAGTAATACTGACAGCAATACTATCTGCACATATTGTTCTTGCTTGTACTTGTTGGTTGTATGACAGGGAGAAGAAGCGGGGCTTCAACTTCCTTCGATTCTAAACCAGAGAGGACCCTCCTTAGATTAAGGAGGGAAGCAAGAGCAAAACGTGCAATCGGTGCTGAAGAGGAGGAGGAACACTTTGAACTAAACATGAAAGTCAACATTGAAAACCAACATGAAGAAGAGGCTCATAACCATGGGGGAGGAGGTAAAGCAAATCATGCTGGGGAGGATAGAAGAGTGTTAGGCTCTTACATCAATCCAAACCCAGGCAACTGTGGAAGTAGCATCCAAAAGCCAACAATCCATGCCAACAATTTCGAGCTAAAACCTCAGCTCATCACTCTTGTGCAAAATAATTGCTCATTTGGAGGAGGTGCTCAAGAAGATCCGAATCAACACTTGACCACCTTCTTGAGGATTTGTGACACAGTGAAGTCCAATGGAGTCCACCAAGATGTCTATAGGCTGCTATTGTTCCCTTTTTCACTCAGGGACAAGGCATCTAAATGGCTTGAATCCTTCCCAAAAGAAAGCCTGACAAATTGGGAGAAGGTAGTGAATAAGTTTTTGGCAAGGTTTTACCCCCCTCAAAGGATCAATAGGCTGAGAACTGAAGTGCAGACATTCAGACAGCAAGATGGGGAGACACTTTATGAAGCTTGGGAAAGGTTCAAAGACCTAACAAGGAGATGTCCACCAGATATGTTCAATGAATGGGTGCAGTTGCACATCTTCTATGAAGGATTGTCATATGAATCAAAGAAGGCAGTAGACCATTCCTCTGGAGGATCTTTGAACAAGAAGAAGACCATTGAAGAAGCCATAGATGTCATTGAGACTGTAGCTGAGAATGACTACTTCTATGCTTCCGAAAGAGGGAACACTAGAGGAGTGAATGAGCTAAATAATGTAGATGCTCTGCTGGCTCAGAACAAGCTCATTACCAAGCAGCTAGCTGACCTCACCAAGAAGATGGAGAGGAACCAAGTGGCAGCCATCACCACTTCATCAACAACCCAAGAAGGAATGGATGAAGAGGCAGAGGGTAATCTTGATCAAGCCAACTACATTGGGAATTCACCTAGACAGAACCATGATCCATACTCCAAAACCTACAACCCTGGATGGAGGAACCACCCAAACTTTGGGTGGGGGAATCAGCAAGATCAAAGCCAAGACCAGAGACGTTACAACTCTAACAACAATGCAGCTCATCAACAATTCACACAGAGGACATATCAACACCCCACAACAACACTTCTCCACACCCATATCAAAACCAAAATAATACCTCTCATCCTTCCACCTCTAATCCCAATCTACCATCAATTGATGACAGACTCTCTAAGCTTGAAACCTTACTTGAAGGAATATGCCAAGAGATTCAAGAAAACAAGGTGTTCAAAGAGGAGGTGCGAGCCAATATTAAGAACCAGGGAGAGACCATCAAGAAGCTGGAATTCCAAGTGGGATGCTTAGCTGAGAAGATTCCCAAACCTACTGATGGCTTCCCAAGTGATACGGAGAAAAACCCAAGAGGCGAAGCAAAGAAAGTAAGATGGGAAGATTACAAGATGGTCACTACAAGTGATAAGGAGACTGAAGACAAGCAAAGCAAACTCTCCAAACAGCCTGAAGACAACACAACAGAGGAGGAGGATAGAGATCACCAAGAACCAGAAATCTCACAACAAGAGCTATTGAAGCTCCATGCACCATTTCCCCAACTGCTCAATGGTGCTGTGGGGAAAAGAATATACTTAAGGTCCCTAGACTTTTTTGCATCTCTGCATGTGAACATACCATTCATCAAGGCCATCCAACAAATGCCTGCATTCATCAAGTATATGAAGGAACTTCTTCCCAGGAAAAGCTCAATCAAAGGAGGCCAGACTATAGTGATGAATAAGGAATGCAGTGCCCTTATTCAACCTGAGTTGCCTACAAGAAGAAGAGACCCAGGGAGTTTTCATATCCCCTGTGCCATAGGGGAAACAATGTTTGATAGAGCACTCTGTGATTTGGGGGCAAGCATCAACTTACTGCCCCTATCCCTGGTGAAGAGGCTGCAGATTAATGAGATAATGTCCACAGATGTAGTCATCAGACTAGCTGACAAGACTCAAAAGCAAGCAATAGGAGTGGTGGAAAATGTGTTGCTAAAGGTTGGGAAATACTTTCTCCCAATAGACTTTGTCATCCTGGACATGGAAGAGAGTCACACTCACCCAATCATATTGGGAAGACCCTTCCTAACTACGGCCAGAGCGCTCATAGATGTGGAGAAAGGGGAGCTAATATTGAGGATCCATGATGAACGGCTCAACTTTAATGTCTTCAAACTCTCACAAGAAGCAGACCAAGAGCACAAGGAACCAAGCAAAGATCGTAATGAGATGCTGAAGGAGGAAGCAAGCACTGAAGCACACCCAACCTATCTGGAGACCCCTTTGGTTGATAAACAAGGGAAACAGCAACTACCACAGCTCAAGGAAAAGTTGGAGGAACCTAAACCTCTAGAGGCATGTGAAGACAACATCACAACTCCCTTAGAAAAAGAAGTCATCAAGAGCAAGGCAATATCAAAGGACACAAGGAAGAAGGTACCAAGAAAGTGGAGGAACAAAAAGATCCCTACGAAAGACTTCTCTCCAGGAGATAGAGTGATCTCAGCTTACTTCCCGGATATCCCCCCTAATCTCCCCACTGTACCATCTCAGTTACCGAAAGTCTTCACAATCAACAGAGTTCTCTCCCTGGAACATATAGAGATCATTGATACAACCAATGGATACAAGTCCACAGCGAGAGGGGAGGACTTCAAGCATTACCAACCACCCTGATGAGGGAGAAACGTCAAGCTAGTGACGCTAAAGAAGCGCTTCATGGGAGGCAACCCATGTTTTATATGCTTTTAGAAGATAGTGAATAAGTCAACATTTATAAATTCCAACCCAAACTTGACAAACACTTGGTGAAAACCTTATTGTGCAGTATATAGTGAGGAACAAGTTTGGTGTTCAAAGCAAACCAAGATGCATGCTAGTCTTGGGAGCTTTGAACAAAACTTTTCATCACAGTGCTCCAAACTAAGTTTGGTGTCACCCCAAGGTGCCACCAATGTGCATATAAGGATACACAGTTAGTTAGTTAGTTGGAGTTCATAAATGAACAATCTAATCTTTTCTTTTCTTTGCCGTAAAATTTTAATTGTCTTTGGTTTGATATTATTCTCACATTTCTTATTTTGTCTTTATAGGGAAAAGAAAAGGAGCATTGATGGGGATTGATTGGACAATTAAATGGGGGAGGTTCGGCCACTTCATGAAGAGAACTACACACTTGTCTCAAGAAGGAACGCACGGGGAAACGTTGCCATGCAACATTGAAGAAAGGAGACCCTTGAAGACCGAACCATTCACTCTCATTAAGTGATGATCCTTGTCCTTCCTTCATGCACAACCCCAACCGTCCATCAAGCAACCATTCTTGCAATCCACACCTTCCGTTCTCTCATGATCTCCCAATATAAGGGAACCTTAGTGCAGCCTCACTCCTCACATTCAAATCCCCACTCTCCACACTTCACACTTTTGGCGTGCTAAACCCCTTCATCACAAATTGTCCTAGCCAACCCATTCTTCATCTATCCGTATCCTCAAATCACCTCAAAACAGCAACTCAAATTCATGGCATCATCAAGATCAAAGAGGCAAAAGAGGAAGGAACCCATGGAGAGTGTTCCATTCGATGAGAAGAGATTCAAAACTGCCTTTCATGAACGTGAATTTGAGCAGATAAGGGTCAGAAAGATATTGCCAGAATTAATCTTCCAAATCAATGCAAATGAGTCACCACAGATTCGGGAGAAAATCGAACAGAGAGGGTGGCAATTGCTCACAAGTCCAGAGGGGAAGATTAATTGAAACCTCATCAAAGAATTCTATGCAAATGTAGTGAGAGAAGATAAGACCAAGGCCCCAACCTTCAAAAGCTACGTGAGAGGAAAGGAGGTGGACTTCAGCCCAAATGCCATAACAAGAGCTCTTCACCTGAAATCACCTCATTTTGATGAGGCCAGCTATCAGGAAAAGATAAGTAAAAGCCCTGACAATGATGAGCTCACAGAGATAGTGACGGACATCTGTGTTATAGCAGCTGATTGGGATAGGTACGCAGATGGGAGACCCAAGTTCATCAAGAGGGGAGACCTTAGCCCTGAAGCCAAGGGGTGGTTTGAACTCGTAAGGAGGTCTATTCTACCAGCTGCAAATAATTCAGAGGTAAACATCAATCGAGCTACTATGGTGCATTGCTTAGTACAGGGTGGGGAGATCAATGTGCATGAACTCATCGCTGATGGGATTCAAAATTCAGCTGAGAAGGCTGATTCAGGTGCCAGGCTCTGGTACCCTAGCACCATTCTCAGGTTGTGCAACAAGGCCAAGGTAGTATTTGAGGACAGCAATCCAGACTGGGTAAACCTAGGAAGGCCAGTTACACTCGAGCGATTGGTCTATACCACACCTGCTCAGCAACAAAGAAGGCCACATATAGGAAGGCAAAAAGCTAAGGAAGGAACTCATCAAGAGGAATATCATCAAGAAGAATATCAACAAGAAGAGCATTATGACCCAGCCAACTTAAATATGACTCACCTTCTAAGAGCCATTGAGGATTTGGGAATGAGACATATGGAGGGACAAAAGTAAATACTTAACCTTCAGTCCAACTGGATGAGACAACAAGAAGAATGGCAGAAACAACACATGGAGTAGCAACAGGAGCAATACTCTCAACTCACTCAAGCCATCCACCAAGTTACAGAGAGGCAGGAGCGTCAAGATAAATGCCTTCAAGAGCTCAACCAGCGGCAACTAGCTCAGATGAAATCATTCAATGAGTTCAATGTGCTGAATGAAGAAAGGCAGCTACATAAAGAGGAGTTCAACATAAACACTCAGGCTAGGTTGAACTACATGTCCCGTAATATGCATCATTTACATTATGCCATTCCCACATACGATGAGGTCCAAAAAGAGTTTGTTGAACAAGAAGAAGGGAAGGTGAAACAGCAGAAGGACACACTACAGAAGAAGATGGAAGATGCTGGCTTCTGAAAGAAATTGCTTGGGAAAGGCAAAGGAAGTGGGAGCATAAGCACTCAAGAAAAGGACCAAGAGGACAGGCAAGAAGGAGAGCATGGGCAACCACATGAGTAAAAGGTGGTGGAGCTCCTTCTTTGGTTTATCTTTTTCTTTTTTTTTTTAATAAGGAAGATCTTGTATGAAATAGAACATGCTTCCATACTAGTTGAACAACTTTCAATTATGCATTTTAAGTTTTCTGATGAAGAAGTCTATGCTTGCTAGTCTTTATGTTACTGCATCATATCTTTACTTATTGTATGCTTGTCTTTAAAATCAAATGAAGAAGAGAATGTTTATGTTTCAAAAGACCAGAGTGGAGTTCATGATATGGAGTAATTTTCTGAGTCTTTGGTGTGATCATAAGTTAGCTAAGTTGGTTCAACCATAAGGTGGGAAGACAACTATCTGTCCTGAGTACTTTGCTTTGAATATACCGATGAGACTAAGTATATAACAAGATCCTAATAAGAGAAAGGGAAAGAACAATGAAAGTGAAAAACAAAAGAAAAAGAGTAAGCAATAAGGCTAGGCACCAATGGTTTAAATCTTAAGACATGTGTCTGTGGTGCTCCTGTGTGAGGGATCTACTTGGATGAATAAGCTCTCAGGAGTGCTTTATCACTTGGTAACTTGGGTTAACTAACCCGGGATTATCAGCTGAAAGTCCACTATCAAGAGTAACCCTCACCACAGAGCACTTAGTAACCCAAAGAGGTGCTGGACACCAAGGTCTCAAGAAGGAAAATAAATGAATCAGATGCCTGTGGTGTGTATGTATGGGGGAGAGACTTGAGGGAGTAAGTCCTTAGGGGGTGTCTCAACACCTAGCACCTTGAACCAACTAGTTCGGGAGTGTTGGCTGAAAGCTTATCTTAAAGAGTTGCCCCCTTACAGAGCACTTAGCTTGAAAAACACAAATAAGCCCTGGAATGACAATAAAAGGATCAATAAAAGTCTCATGGGATGTAAGCAAAGTCATTGTTTTAGGACATGATAAAGGTCTGAAAGACAGTAATGGAATGAACCTAAGTTGCTATGCATGAAACCACCATAAAATCAGTGACATGACTTCCGCAAGAATGACTCATTTCTCTTGGCATTCCATTCATCATTCTCTTGTTCCAGTACTTGCTTAGGGACAAGCAAGCTTTAAGTTTGGTGTTGTGATGCCAGGGCATCTTGGCCAGTTTCACTGACCTTTTCTTTACTGTTTTTAAGGTAGTTTCATGCATTTCCTTAGAAAATAAGCTAGTTTTGGGTGGATATTCACTTATACCTTGATTCAAGCATACATTGTGCATTTTACATGATTTCATGAGGATTTTGCATGAGTTTAGTGACAAATTGTATGTTGCATTACCCATGACTTGGACTAGAACTTTGATGCACTCTATTGCTTGATTTCAGGACCAAAGGAAGCAAGGAAGAACCACTTAGCAGTCACGTTAATCTAATTAACGTGGCCACTAACGTGGAATGGGAGGTAACTTGCAAAGTTGATGAGAAAAATGACTGCCAATAACGCTCTCGAAGCCATCATTGCCCACGTTAAGAGTCACGTTAACTAAGTTAACGTGAACTCTAACGTGAAGAAGGGACTTTGAGCCAACGTTAGTGACACTTAACATTATCACTAACGTTGGCCAATGATCATAAGTGGCCACGTTAGAGTACACGTTAACTTAGTTAACGTGGCCTCTAACGTTAAAAGGGGGAAGGAAGCCAACGTTAGTGACATTCAACATTGTCACTAGCGTTGGCCTAAGGTGCAATGTACCACGTTAACTTCCACGTTAACTTGGTTAACGTGGGAGCTAACGTAAGAGGCAAGGGAGGACGACAACGTTAGTGACACCCAACATTGTCACTAACGTTGGAAGCACCCACAAAACCCCCAAGGAGCCACGTTAACTTTCACGTTAACTTAGTTAACATGGAAGCTAACGTTGATGAGTGAAAGATGAGCCAACGTTAGTAACACTCAACATTGTCACTAACGTTGGGGATGGCTAAGAATGGCCACGTTAGAAGCCACGTTAACTTCGTTAACGTGGGACTCTAACGTGAGACATAGGGGCACATTGGAACGTTAGTGACAATGTTAAGTGTCACTAACGTTCTTGAAGGTTGGCAAGGCCACGTTAGAAGCCACGTTAACCTAGTTAACGTGGGACTCTAACGTGAGACATAGGGGCACACTGGAACGTTAGTGACAATGTTAAGTGTCACTAACGTTCTCGAAGGTTGGCAAGGCCATGTTAGAAGCCACGTTAACCTAGTTAACGTGGGACTCTAACGTGAGACATAGGGGCACACTGGAACGTTAGTGACAATGTTAAGTGTCACTAACGTTCTCGAAGGTTGGCAAGGCCACGTTAGAAGCCACGTTAGCCTAGTTAACGTGGGCTCTAACGTGAGGCAAAGGGGTACATTGGAACGTTAGTGACAATGTTGAGTGTCACTAACGTTCTCGAACTCATACTTTCACTAAACGTTAACACCCCTAACGTCCTGAGCTAAAGTCTCTGCCCACTTCACACTATCTCTCTGCAAGTAAAACCAAGCCCAAATGAAGAAGAAAACTGCTTCAAACCCAAGATCCAAAGGCCCAAGACTTGAAGAGCCAACTAGAAGCTGAGAAGAGTAGTATATATAGGAGTAGCTTTGAATTATTTAAGGAGTTCGGCAAGTTGGAAAACTACTCTCTGTATTTTTACTTTCTCTGCTCTTCTAGTTCCATGATGTATTCTCCATCTTTGTTTTCATTTTCTAGAGCTATGAACAATTAAACCCCTTTCATTGGGTTAGGGAGCTCTATTGCAATTTGATGGATCAATACTAGTTTTCATTATTCTTCTTCTATCTTTTCTCTTGATTTTACTTGAAAGCTTTCGATCTTCATCCCATTTGGTAGTTATCTTGGAAAAGAAGCTATTCAAACTTGGATCTCTTCTGAGCCTTGAAAGAGGAATGAAGAGATCAAGCTAGAAATGCTTTCTCATGCTGGACCAAATTGGGTTTGGATGGATATGTTACTATAATCCTCTCAATACTTGATTTGGGAAATGCATGTGGTATAATCAGTGACCACACTTCATCTCTTCTCATGAGCAATTTACCAAGGAATTGGATATTGATCAAGATTTGAGAGATTAAATTGCAAGAAATTGTAATTCAATCAATTAAGATTGCCAAGGAGATCAATGAGTGCATTGATTGAGGAAGAGATGAAAATGAACTTGATCCGGAGAATTGTAACATCTCCTGCGCCCAATGAACTCCCCAATTCTGATCTCACCCATTCTCTTTAATTTCTACGTTTACTTTTATGAGCAAACACCCCATTCCCATTTACAATTCTGCAATTTACTTTCAGTCATTTACTTTCAGCCCTTTAATTCTAGCATTTACTTTTTCTGTCATTTACATTCCCGCCATTTTATTTTCTGCAAATCTCAACCCAAATTCTGAATTCGCTCAACTAGAACATTCTTCTAATTAAAGTTGCTTGATCAATCAATCCCTGTGGGATTCGACCTCACTCTATTGTGAGTTTTTACTTGATGACAAATTCGGTACACTTGCCGAAGGAAATTTGTTGAGAGACAGTTTCCACCTGCATCACATACATAGACCCTTTTCACTGAGAGGACGGCTAGTAGCCATTGACAACGGTGATCCACCAACATACAGCTTGCCATGGAAGGAGACCAGCATGTGTGAAGAAGAAGACAGTAGGAAAGCGGAAATTCAAAGGACAGAACATCTCCAAAACTCCAACCCATTCTCTATTACTGCGTAACAAGTATTCATTTCATACTCTTTCACCTTTCACAACTAAAACTAAGAACCACTATTGATATCCTGACTAAGAATAATAAGATAACCATTGCTTGCTTCAAGCCGGCAATCTCCGTAGGATCGACCCTTACTCACGTAAGGTATTACTTGGATGACCCAGTACACTTGCTGGTTAGTTGTGCGGAATTACATAGTGTGAGTGTAATTTTTGTGCACCATGCACCTTTGAGGTTGACTGTGACTTTCGGCGGCACCGATATCCCCTCTGAGCCCGACACCCCATCTGACCAGTCCGAGGAGGAGGAGGAGGCTCAGTCTGAGGAGGCTTAGTCAGAGGAGGCGACAGTAGAGATGTAGGCGTTGACCCCTCTTACCCAATTTGATCTGGGAAGCATCGAGGAGGATACTGCCATTTAAGTATGGGGAGGTCACCGTTATTTGGCAGAGTTTATATTTTGGTGAACTATTCTAGACATTTCTGCTTTTATTTTGTTTTACTTTTTAGTACTTGTATTTTTATTTTATTGCACTTTTAGATTCTTGTGTATATTAGTTGTTTTGGATACTTTTTAGTTTGCTGCATTTTGCACTTTTGCTTGTACATAGCCTAGATTTTTAGCTTGATCCGCACTTTTGCTTGTGTATATAATTATTTTGGTTTATTAGTTGTGATTGAAAAAATGTGCATAATTGAGCTTAGTTTATTCGTTGCATATGAGAATTAATTTGGTTGAAAATGGGAAATAAACTAAGAATTTTTAACTTTTTACAATCACATCATATCATTTAGTATATATATAATAAATATTGGCCAATTTGATGAAATTTTCAAGAAAGTCTTTTCTCCTAAAAAGGGCATTAAAATTTAAATTGATTTGAGTTGAAACTTTTTGAAACTTGCATGATGTATATATATAGCTTGGAATATGGTTTTTGAGCTAAGAACACACAACCTGTGAGTTTTTGAGCCAAATTATATGGTCACATCATTTGACCATGATTTTTATTCTTGTGTGTTTTCTTCTCTATGATTGCAATCTTTGGTTTGTTCCATTTTATATGTCCATTATTTAGTGTATATTCATGCATTTATGTGATTGAGGCCATCATTTGATTATAGCTCACTTGACCCAAATAGCCTACCACTTTGTTTACCTTTGTTTGCCACTTTGAGCCTTTTTAACCCCCTTTTGTTCTTTATATTACCACATTACTAGCCTTAAACGGAAAAATAATTAATTGTCCTATTTGAGTCTTTGGTTAGCTTAAGATAGTGACTGTGTGTCAAATAAGTGTGGGGAAATATGGGTACTTTGGTTGATAAGAATGTGTTTTGTTTTTATTGAGAAATATTGAGAATTTGGGTGTATACTCATGTGAAAGTATAGAAACCATATGCATTAATGTTCTTTTTATATATTATGCTTTCATATATATATATATATATATATATATATATATATCCTTACCTTTACTTCAGCCCCATTACAACCCTGAAAAGACCTCATGATGTTTGCATTGGTATGCTAATTATTTGTTGATTGGTTAGATGAAGAACAAGGTTTAGAAAGCATGACTAGGAAAGAGTAGAGTGATTGACCCTAGACACTTGAGCGATTAGAGTGATATACACTACTAGTGAGGGTTCAATGCTTGATTCTATGTTCCCTGCTTTCATGAGCTATCTTCTTACCAGTTTACTTGTCTTCTATTGTGTGATTTGAATTAGTGGAATTTGAATTATTTTTGTCTTGGAGAACTTATTTACTTTTAACCAAGTAGATAAAAGCATTTTACATTTAGCTGCATTCATATAAATAGGTTGCATTTCATACATCGCACCATTCTGCCTTCACTCTTATAGCTTCTCTTGAGCTTAGCATGAGGACATGCTAATATTTAAGTGTGGGGAGGTTGATAAACCACTATTTTATGGTTTATCTTGTGCTCAATTGAGTGAATTTTATCAATCTTTCATACACTTATTCATACTAATTGCATGAGTTTACGTTTTCCTTCCGGATTTTGTGCTATGATTGAAAACATGCTTCTTTGGCCTTATATTTGCTAATATTAATCCTCTCTTATTACCATTAGATGCTGTGATATGCGTGTTAAGTGATTTCAGGGATTACAGGGCATGAATGGCTCAGAGGATGGAAAGGAAGCATGCAAACGTGGAAGGAATACAAGAAGTTGAAGAAACTGCTAAGCTATCCAACCTGACCTCTTCGCACTCAAACGGTCATAACTTGAGCTATAGAGGTCCAAATGATGCGGCTTCAGTTGCGTTAGAAAGCTAACATCTGGGACTTCACAACGATATATAATTTTCCATAGCTGCCTCGAAGTTAGGCGACGCGGATGCGTGGACGATGCGCACGCATCGCAGCTGCAAATCTCAATCCACGCAAACGCGTGGACGATGCCTCCGCGTCACCTTGCCGCGACCTGTACAAACCAGAAAGCGCTGGGAGTGATTTCTGGGCTTTTTTTACCCAGTTTTCGGCCCAGAAAACACAGATTAGAGGCTGGGAGTGGAGCAGAATCAATCAGTCAATCATTACTCACAATTTTAGGTTTTAGATGTAGTTTTTAGAAAGAGAGGTTCTCTCCTCTCTCTTAGGATTTAGGATTCCTCTTAAAGGATTTAGGATTTTGACTCATCATCAGGTTCAATATTCCTTTTACTTTATATTTCTCTTTTACTTTCAGATGCTTTAATGCTTGTATTACTTATGTTGCCTATTTGGCTTATGAACTTGTCCATATTAGAATTGTCATCTTTATTTAAATATAATTTGAGGTATTTCAGACTCATGATTATTTTTCCTTATTTTTAATTTAGATTATTTACTATTGGCTTTGGTTGATTAATTGGTAACTCTTGAGTTATCAAACTCATTGTGATTGATAATTATTATTCTTGCTGATTAATTTAGATTCCTATAACTCTAGTCTTTCCTTAAGGAGTTGACTAGGACTTTAGGTATTAAATTAATTTGTCCACTTAACTGACCTTCATAGTTAGAGGTTGACTTAGTGGGAGCAACAGTATAATTCTCATCACCATTGATAAGGATAACTAGGATAGGACTTCCAGTTTTCATACCTTGCCAAGAGTTTTATTCGTTATTTATTTATTAATTTCTACAATCCATTTCTCTTATTCAAAACCTTTTTAAAACCCAAAAATACTGTTTTCCATAACCAATAGTAAAACACACCTCCCTACAATTCCTTGAGAAGACGACCCGAGGTTTGAATACTTCGGTTTATAAATTTTATTGGGTTTTTTACTTGTGACAACCAAAACGTTTGTAAGAAAGGTTGATTGCTTGGTTTAGAAACTATACTTGCAATGAGAATTTATTATAACTTCTAAACCAACAATCTTCAGTTCTTCAGTACTCTTCTCTATCATCTTCCATTTCCAGAGCTATGAACAACTAAATCCCTTTTCATTAGGTTAGAGAGCTCTGTTGTAATTTGATGGATCAATTATAGTTTTCATTCTTCTTCTTCTTTCTTTTCTCTTGATTTACTAGAAAGCTTTCGATCTTAAATCAATTGGTTAGTTGTCTTGGAAAAGAAACTCTCCATAATTGGATCTCCTCTGAGCCTTGGAAAAGGGATGAGGAGATCATGCTAGAAATGCTTTCTCATGTTGGACCAAATTGGGGTTTGGACGGATATAGTGACATATTATCCTCCCAACACTTTGATTTGAAAATACATGTGGTATAATTAGTGACCATATTTCATCTCTTCCCATGAGCAATTAAATCAAGGAATTGGGCAATTGTTCAAGCTTAGAGAGATTGGGTTGCTAAGGAATTAGGATCCAATCATCTAAGATTGCCAAGGAGATCAATGAATACATTGATTGAAGAAGAGATGAGAATGAACTTGATCTGGAGTATGCAACATCTCCTAAGCCCAATGAATTCCCCATTTCTGATCTTACCCATTCACTTTACTTTCTGCCATTTATTTTTATGTTCATCTCCCCAAATCCCCATTTAAGATTCTGCAATTTACTTTCTGCAATTTACTTTCCCGCCATTTAATTTTATGCAATTATCAACTCAACTTCTGCTTAACTCAACTAGAACATTCCTCCAATTAAAGTTGCTTGACCAATCAATCCCTGTGGGATACGACCTCACTCTATTGTGAGTTTTTACTTGCCTGCCAAGGGAGATTTGTTGAGAGATAAGTTTCCGTGCATCAAGTTTATGGCACTGTTGTTGGGGATTGATTTTGTATCGACAATGATTTGGTTGGAATATCACTAGATTAAGCATTTTTCTTTTGCTTGTTTATTTTATCTGGTCATTTACCTTCAGTTTCAGTTATTTTCTTCCTTTCTCCCCTCTCCCCTCTTTGTTTTTTTTTTTGTTATTTACAATTTTCTTCACTAATCCACTAACTGTTTGATAATTTGCACCACTCACACTAACAGCCACTCTAACAAGAATAATCTCTTCATTTTCTTTCTTGTTGTGTGCTTTGTTAGTTGTATGACAGAGAGAAGAAGCGGAGCTTCAACTTCCTTTGATTCTGAACCTGAGAGGACCTTCCTTAGAAAAAGGAGGGAAGCAAGAGGGAAAAGAGTCGTTGGTGCTGAGGAAGAGGAGGAGTACTTTGAAACAAACATGGAGGAGAACCTGGAAAACAACCATGACGGAGAAGCTCACAACCATGCCAGAGAAGGCCCTGTGAATCATGCTGGGCCAGAAAGAAGGGTTCTAGGCTCATACATCAATCCAAACCCAGGAAATTGCGGAAGTAGCATCCAAAAGCCAACCACACATGCCAATAACTTTGAATTAAAACCCCAGCTCATCACCATTGTTCAGAACAACTGTTCATTCGGAAGAAGCGCCCAAAAAGACCCCAATCAACATCTAACCACCTTCCTAAGAATAAGTGACACTGTGAAGTCTAATGGTGTTCATCCTGATGCCTATAAACTGCTTTTGTTCCCCTTTTCACTCAAAGACAAGGCATCTAAATGGCTGTAATCCTTCCTGAAGGAGAGCTTATCAAATTGGGAAGATGTGGTGAACAAATTGTTGGCGAGATTCTACCCTCCTCAAAGAACCAACAGGTTGAGAGCTGAGGTATAAACCTTCAGGCAACAAGATGGTGAAACTTTCTATGAGGCATGGGAGAGGTTTAAGGACTTAACAAGAAGGTGTCCACCAGACATGTTCAACGAATGGGTTCAACTGCACATTTTCTATGAAGGTCTTTCTTACAAATCAAAGAAGGCCATAGACTATTCATCGGGGGGGGTCTCTAAACAAGAAGAAAACCATTGAAGAAGACATAAATGTCATTGAAACTGTAGTTGAAAATGACTACTTCTATGCTTCTGAAAGGAGCAACACTCAAGGGAAGAGCACGATAAGGCACTGATAGAAGAAACAAACACGGAAGCACAAATAATACACCTGAGAATCCCTCTGGTTGACAAGCAATGTGGTCAGAAGGAACAACAGCCAAGTGTAACCCAAGAGGAGCTAGACCCACCAGAGTCATATGAGACCAGCAACAAAATCTTCCTGGAAAAAGAAACCACAAGGAGCAAGGTAACATCAAGGGAAACAAGGAAAAAGTCCCAAAGGGGATGGAGGAAGAAGAAGATCCCTACAGAGGATTTCTCTCCATGAGATGAAGTGATCTCTACTTATTTTCCACCTATCCCACCTCATCTTCCCACCATCCCATCTCAGCTGCCTCAAGTGTATACTATCAGCAAAATTCTTTCCTTGGAACATGTGGAGCTTTTTAATAAAGCCAATGGAGACAGATTCATTGCAAGAGGGGAAGATTTGAAGCATTACCAACCACCCTAACAAAGGACAACCGTCAAGCTAATGACATTAAAGAAGCGCTTCATGGGAGGCAACCCATGTTTTATATCATTTCCTTTAAATCTTTAATAGTAGTTAATAAAGAAAGTTCATGATCTCCAAATCAATTTCGATAAACACTTAGATGAATTTTTGTATACAACATATAGTGAACAACAAGTTTGGTGTACAGGGCACACTAAGATGGCACATACACAATTCATATCATGGTAGTCTTAGAGCCTTAATCAAATCTTTTTACACCACATGCTCACAAACTAAGTTTGGTGTCACTAATGTTGCATGCATGAACACTTAGCTGGTCAGTTGGTTTGCATTCATGAATGGCACTTAGTTAGCCAAAAACAACAAATTTAAAAAAAAAGTAGTTAGCCCTCCCCCCCATTCTTATTTTTCCGCCACAATTCAAACTAATCTCTATTTTCTTTTGTCTTGCAAGGGAATTGAAGGGAATGTTGGAGGGAACTGATGGGATAACCCAAAGGGGATTTGTTCGACCACTTCACCAAGGGAAATACACACATGTCTTCAAGGGGAGTACCTTGGGAAGTGTTGCCATGCAACATTAGGAGAAGGATATCCTTGGAGACTGAACCAAAAACCTCATAAAAGTAGTGATCCTTGTGCCCATCCAATGTGACGTCGGGATTTTTGCTATTAAAGAACTTTATAAAGTCGTGTTGTAAGTATAGATTCTGAACCAACAGAAATCCCTTCGTACAAACGTTTTGGTTGTCACAAGTAACAAACCCCTAAATAAATTGATAACCGAAGTATTTAAACCTCGGGTCGTCTTCTCAAGGAATTGCAGGGAGGTGTGTTCTTATTATTGGTTATGAGTTTTGTAAATTGGGGATTTTGAGAATGAGGAACAAGTATGATAAATGACAAATAAAATAAATAAATGACTGTAAAATAAACTCTTGGCAAGGTATGAGAAATTGGAAGTCCTATCCTAGTTATCCTTATCAATGATGATGAAAATTGAATCTTAATTCCACTTAGTTAACCTCTGCTGGTGCGAAGAAAGGTCAAGTGGCTAATTAGTTTGATCTTCAAATCCTAGTTATCTCCTAGAAAAAGATTGGGATTATAGAAGTTCAAGCTAATTAGCAAAGATAGCGATTATCGATCACATTGAGTTTGATAACTCAAGAGTTACTGATTTCTTAACCAAAGCCAGGAATGTAGAAAGCTAAATTAAAATCATAAATATCTGGAATACCTCAAATAACATTCATTCAAAGCAGTCAAATCTAACATGGAAAATATTCATAAGCCAATTGGGCAACATAAATCAAACATAAATAAAAGCATTAAAGTATCTCAAAATAGAAGAAAGGTCAAAATAAAGGAATATTGAACCTGATATGAAGAGTTGAATTAAATCCTTAATTTCTAAAACAATCCTAATTTCTAAATCCTAAGAGAGAGGAGAGAACCTCTCTCACTAAAACTACATCTAAACTATAAAAAGTAACTAATTGGCTAGCTCCCCTTTCCTTTCGGATGCATTTCCCCACTTCATAACCTCTGGTCTGTGCTTTCTGGACTTGAATTTGGGCCAAAAAGGGCTTCAGAAATCGCTGGGATCGCTTTCTGTAATTTTTGGTGCGTGGCCTCTGTCACGCATCTGCGTGGGTCACGCAGTCGCGTCATGTGGAATTTTCCTTGTCACGCGGTCGCTTCAGTCATGCGTCCGCGTCATATGCATTTCGCTTGTAGCGCGCAATTGCGTCAATCATGTGATCGCGTCACTGCCATTTCGCACTGGCATGCGGCCGCGTCGCCCATGCGATCGCGTCGCTGCCAGTTTCTTTAAAAACTTCGTTTTATGCTTTCCTTCCATTTTCGCATGTTTCCTTTTCATCCTTTAAGTCATTCCTACCTTAGAAGATCTGAAATTACTCAACACACGAATCACGGCATCGAATGGCAATAAAAGATAATTAAAATTAATACTTTTAAAGCCTAGAAAACATGTTTTTTCACATACATCTCATAATAAGAAAGGGAAGGTAAAACCATGCAATTTTACATGCATAAGTGGGTGAAGGATTGAATAAAACACTTAAATTCAGCACAATTTATATAATAAAATATGGGTTTATCAACCTCCCCACACTTAAACAATAGCATGTCCTCATGCTAAATCCAAGATAAAGAGTAAGGTAAAGTGGTGGAATCTAATGCAATGAAATCTATTCTAAATGCATCTACCTAAATGAGTCATGCAAATCTAGTTATTATTCACTTGTATATAAACCTTACATGTAGTTAAATTAAGTCACATTCTCAAGGGATCATATATGCATAGCCAACCTTAGATAATGTTAAAGTACTTTTACAATTGAGATGGACAAAAAATATTTTTCAAACTTGCAAAATAATTTATAATAAAGGTAGAGATATATGGTGATGAGCTATTGAACCCTCATTGGATTTTGTGTTTATTCTCTAGTCACTCAGTGTTTGTTGGGTTAATCACTCTAATCTTCTTTTTATTCTTACTTTCTATAACTTCATTCTTCATCTAACCAATCAACAATTATAGAATATAGGCATACAAGAATCATGAGGTCTATAATTAAGGTTGTAATAGGGCTAAGGTAAAGGTAAGGGTATATGTATAAGGCTAAGTGAGCTAATTAAGTGAATCCTTGATTAGTCTAAGATCTCACCTAACATACATATTTTGTAAAGCAAAGCTTCTTCACCTATTTTCCCATATTTCTCCCATTTTTATATTACATGCTCATATTCTGATTTTTTTTCTATTTATTTGTATTCCATGTGCATCGCTTTTTTTTTTCTACACATGGTAATTAATTTATTTTGACTTCACATGAGCATGCTTCCCAAATTATTTTCACATAACTTGTTTAATTTAATTTCCTACTTTTCTATCATCCCATGTTCCCATAAAGTTCCCTAGACTTAAATTTTACACAAAATCTATCTTAAGCTAACCAAGGATTCAACTTGGGATTTTTATTTTGCTTTTCTACTTAAGGCTAGTAATGTGGTTATAAGGAAGAAGGGAATTAAAAGGCTCAAGGGGGCTAACAAGGGTGATGTAAAAGGTAGGCTAATTTGGGAGTGGTGAGCTAGAATCAAACAATGGCCTCAATCACTTTCTTGGTATGTATCTATGTTCTATAATCGGACATACAGATTAAAACAAAGTAAAGAACACCAGAATAAATAAGAAGGGCGGAACACACAGGAATAAAATATTATGGTTTAAATGTAACCATACAATTAAGCTCAAAACTCACAGGCTGTGTGTTCTCTAACTCAAAAATCATATATCACTTATATATGTCATGCAGGTAGAAATCAAGAGTTCCCATTATTCTCAATGTAAAACATATATTGGATGGCTTTAAACTTTCAGTGTTCCTCCTTGATGAAAATATTGTTAACTAACTAACATGTAGTGCTATATATACAAGGTGTGGATTGTTTTTATTCTGTTAAAGTTTCTAGCTTACTTCCTTTTTATTTTCAATCAAATCAACTATCATATGCTAAAAAGGGTAAACTATACTAATTAATCCACATAAAATATAACTAGTAAACTAAGGTGCAAATCAAGCTAAAATATCCAAGATGTATATACAGCCCAAAGTGCATAATGCAAAAATACAGTCAAAAGCAAAAGAGAGAAACGAAAATCCTTTCGTACAAAAGTTTTGGTTGTCACAAGTAACAAACCCCTTTGAAATTGATAACCGAATTATTTAAACCTCAGGTCGTCTTCTCAAGGAATTGCAGGGAGGTATGATTTATTATTGGTCATGGAAAAAGATATGTTTTTGGGGTTTTTTAATGTATAAGATAAAAAGCAAGAATAGTAAATGGCAAAAGGAATAAACTAATAACTAGAAAAGCTCTTGGCAAGGTATGAGAACTGGAAGTCCTATCCTAGTTATCCTTATCAATTGTGATGAGAATTGGATTTTGCTGCCACTCTAACTACAAAGGTAAGTCAGGTGGATAAATGAATATGAATCCTCAGGTCCTAGTCTTTCCCTTGGAAAGACTACAGTTAGTGGAATCCAAATTAATCAGCAAAGAATTCCAATTTTCAGTCAACACCTCGAGTTTGATAATTCAAGCGTCACCAATTACTTAACCAAAGCCAAAAGGGAAAATTTTAAATTATTTATATCATAAATAAAAGAAACAAATCATAGATCTGAAAATACCTTAAATTATATTAAATAGAATATTCAAATCTAACATGGAAAAGTTCATAAATTAAATTGGAAAAATAAATAAATAGAACATTGAACCTGGAACTCAGAGGAAATTGTAAGTTGAAATAATAAGAAATCCTAAATCCTTTAAGAGGAATCCTAATCCTAAATCCTAAGAGAGAGGAGAGACCTCTCTCTCTAAAAACTACATCTAAATTATGAAAAATAAATTATGAATGAATGATTATGAATGGATGCATTCCCCCACTTTATAGCCTCTAATCTGTGCTTTTCGAGCCAAAAACTGGGTCAGAAACAACCCAGAAATCGCTAATTTTGAAATCTGGTACGTACAGGTCGCGGAAAAGTGACGCAGAAGCGTCGTCCACGCATTTGCGTGGAATGAGATTCGCAAATGCGACGCATTCGCGTGAAGCACGCGTTCGTGTCGCCTATCTGTATGGCCACTATGGCGAATTATATATCAAATCGAAGCCCCGGACGTTAGCTTTCCAACGCAAGTAAAACCGCATCGTTTGGATCTTTGTAGCTCAAGTTATGATCGTTTTAGTGCAAGAGGGTCAGGCTGGCAGCTTAGCAGTTTCTTCAACTTCTTGTATTCCTTCCACTTTTGCATGCTTCCTTTCCATCCTCTGAGGCATTCATGCCCTGTAATCCCTGAAATCACTTAACACACATATCATGGCATCTAATGGTAACAAGAGAGGATTAATATTAGCAAATATAAGGTTAAAGAAGCATGTTTTTAATCATAGCACAAAATCAGGAAGGAGAATGTAAACCCATGCATTTAGTATGAATAAGTGTATGAAAGATCGATAAATCCACTCAATTAAGCACAAGATAAACCATAAAATAGTGGTTTATCACAATGCCAAACCCCAACCGTCCACTATTAAGCCGTACCATCAATATACACCCTTCAATCACCCACCATTCTTCTATATATATATACAACTTTACTTTACACCCTTCCAATTGGTGCACGAAATTGCAATCACACTTTTGCAATCCCGCACAACTAACCAGCAAGTGCACTGGGTCGTCCAAGTAATACCTTGCGTGAGCAAGGGTCGATCCCACGGAGATTGTCGGCTTGAAGCAAGCTATGGTTATCTTGTAAATCTTAGTCAGGATATCAGAAATTATCAGGATTGATTGTAAAAGCAAAAGAACATGAAATAAGTACTTGTTATGCAGTAATAGAGAATAGGTTGAGGTTTTGGAGATGCTCCATCTTCTGAATCTCTGCTTTCCTACTGTCTTCTTCATCAAACACGCAAGGCTCCTTCCAAGGCAAGCTGTATGTAGGGGTTCACCGTTGTCAGTGGCTACCTCCCATCCTCTCATTGAAAATGTTCAACGCACCCTGTCACGGCACGGCTATCCATCTGTCGGTTCTCAATCAGGCCGGAATAGAATCCAGTGATTCTTTTGCGTCTGTCACTAACGCCCCACCTTCAGGAGTTTGAAGCACGTCACAGTCATTCAGTCATTGAATCCTACTCAGAATACCACAGACAAGGTTTAGACCTTCCGGATTCTCTTGAATGCCGCCATCAGTTCTAGCTTATACCACGAAGATTCTGGTTAAGGAATCCAAGAGATATCTACTCAATCTAAAATAGAACAGAGGTGGTTGTCATGCACATGTTCATAGTTGAGAATGATGATGAGTGTCACGGATCATCACATTCATCCGGGTTAAGAACAAGTGATATCTTAGAATCGAAGCAAGCATGATTGAATAAGAAACAGTAGTAATTGCATTAATCCATCAAGACACAGCAGAGCTCCTCACCCCCAACCATGGGGTTTAGAGACTCATACTGTGGAAGGTACACAAAGAGACGTGTAAAGTGTCATGAGGTACAGGAACAATGTTAAAAGGTCCTATTAATAGAAAACTAGTATCCTAAGGTTTACAGAAATGAGTAAATGACAGAAAAATCCACTTCCGGGCCCACTTGGTGTGTGCTTGGGCTGAGCAATGAAGCATTTTCGTGTAGAGACCTTTTCTGGAGTTAAACGCCAGCTTTTATGCCAGTTTGGGCGTTTAACTCCAAGTTTTATGCCAGTTCCGGCGTTTAACGCTGGAATTTCTGAGGCCGAATTGCTACGCCGATTTGGGCCATCAAATCTTGGGCAAAGTATGGACTATCATATATTGATGGAAAGCCCAGGATGTCTACTTTCCAATGCCGTTGAGAGCGCGCCAATTGGGCTTCTGTAGCTCCAGAAAATCCACTTCGAGTGCAGGGAGGTCAGAATCCAACAGCATCTGCAGTCCTTTTTGGTCTCTGGATCAGATTTTTGCTCAGGACCCTCAATTTCAGCCAGAAAATACCTGAAATCACAGAAAAACACACGAACTCATAGTAAAGTCCAGAAAAGTGAATTTTAACTAAAAACTAATAAAAATATACTAAAAACTAACTAAAAGATACCAAAAACATACTAAAAACAATGCCAAAAAGCGTATAAATTATCCGCTCATCACCAATCCAATTCCTCACTTTCAAAATACACACGCCATACTTCTTCTCCCATCAAAAGCTTTCTCACACACTCTCATAGCTACATCTTTTAAGCTGCAATCATCCATACTTCTACAAATTCGAAATCAAAGGTTACTCATGGCATCGTCGAGCTCTAAAAGAAGAAAAGGGAAGGAGCCTATGGAGCAACCCCCTTTTGATGAGAAGAAATTTAGAACTTTTCACCATGCATTACAATTTGGGTGGATGGCTGATAAAGAGATTATATATGAGCTAGGCTTTCAAGTCACGAAAACTGAGTGCCCCGAAATCACAGAGAAGGTGGAAAAGAGAAGATGTGAGCTCCTCACTGATCCGGTCACAAGAGTAAACGCAACTCTTGTAAGAGAGTTTTATGCAAACGTGGTCAAGTATGATAGGGCAGATGAATCTTATATAAGCTTCGTAAGAGGGATGACGGTGGATTTTAGTCCCATGAACATCTAAAGCTACGAACCATACCATTTGTAGAAGAGAGCTATCAATCCAGAATAGATAGCAGTCCTAATTATGACTAGATTGTGGAAGATATCTGCTTATCAGGAGCGGATTGGGTAAGAGATTCCCATAAGAAGCCCAAATTTATTAAGAGAGGGGATCTCACCCCTGAAGCAAAGGGGTGGTTCAAAATTGTAAGGAGATCTATCCTTCCCACCGGAAACAACTCAGAGGTAAACCGTAAGAGAGCAACAATGGTACAATGTATACTCAAAGGGGGAGAGATCAAGGTTCATGAACTCATAGCTCAGGGCATTTGGAAGTTGGATGAGAAAAGTGATTCTGGAGGAAGGTTAGGCTACCCCAGCACCATTTTCCGTCTGTGCACAAAGGCTGGGGTGGTGTTCGAAGATGGAAACCCCGAGTGGATAAAAGTCAACATCCCAATTACTCTTCGACGGATGCATGCCGTTGCATCTCCCCTACCTCAACGAAGACTAAGAAAGAGGCCAGCCCATCAAGTTGAAGAAGGACAAAATCCGGAGGAGCAAGCCCCAGCCACTTTAGACATGCACCAATTACAAGAAGCTATTGATGGCTTGTCTAGGCAATACATGGAGAATCAAAGGGCACAGAAGGAGCTTCAACTGCAAATGATGGATCGCCAAGAAGAATCATTCTCTAGATGGATGAATCAACAAGGGGAGTGGCAAAAACAATTGATGGAGCAGCAACTGGAACAAGGGAGACAGTGGGGTGAATCCTTGCACAGGTTGAACCAAAAGCAAGATCAACAACAAGGAGCCATCCAAAAGCTAATCAACATCCAAGCACATCAAGGTGCACACATTCATGAGATGCATCGGAAACAAAGAGAAC